>NW_024881314.1:14344558-14530079 GCF_018691265.1 Tyto alba
TCCTCCACCATCCGCAGTTCAGCAATGCTCCTTTTGCATTATTGGCATGACGAGAAGCTTCCTCAGGGGAGTAAGTGCCACCACAGACGTCTTGTTCCATAGTGGCTGCTGTCTTCAGGAACCCTGTTGCGTTTCACTCAGACATGTGCCCTCCTGTGTGGATGAGTGGATGAGAGGAGCCTGACCTGACAAGACCCGGGGTCTTGAGGGTGGGGGCGGGGAGAAGGAGACCTATTTGTCTGAGTGAACAAATTGATGCTGGTACGAGGGCTGATGATCGGGGAGTACACAGCCCGATGCCGGGAAGAGGGAGCCTCTTGGTCTGCAGTAGAAAATCTTTCCCTGACTAAGTCCACGGCATCAAGGCTATGCTTAAGCCGTCTGGAAAACCTGGCATCCATTTCCTCATACCGGGATGGGGCTTACAGAGGACTCTCTCTGGGGCGCCTTCCCTACCAAATTGTGAAGGCTGAGCAGAAGGGTTGCTGTGAAATATCCTCGCAGCTTGCAGACGTACCCTTGGTAACAGAGCAACCAACCGGAGGTAGCTGAGTACCTCCATGGGGCAAGCATGCCTGGGTGTGCCAAGGCCGGCTGATATATAGGCCGTGAAGGAGCTCGGCTTGGACAGGGGGACCTTCCTTGCGTTTGCATGGAGCCTCTCGGATCACCCTTCAATTACAAGCAAATACCCAGCACAGGCCCACAAAAATGCATGGAAAGGCCCTCTCTGCAGACACTGGAGGTCCATCAACTCTTGGGCCATGCCACTGCTTCCGCCTTTGAGAACATTTACCAAGCGTGGCCCTGCATTTCATGGAGGCATTGCAAGTAACTCAGGCCAGGTTCAACCAGGTCCCTGTGGATGAGACACGCCAGGCAGGTGAGAGAAGAGGTCTTCAGATACGGCAGGGTGTGACCAGGCAGCAAGGGGTTCAGGGCGACGGAGAGGAGGGTGCCTCATGGTGTTCTGCCAAAAGCATGGCAGGGCAGGATTGCAGGCCCTCCTGCTGGACACAGCTTTCTTGACTCGTGTCCCATGCCAAAATCACTCTCTGCTGAGCTCCTAGGCACTGGTTTGTTGTCAGAGGAGCCAAGCTGGGGGTCTGAAAGGGCCCAGCAGCTAATGCCCCCTGCTCCCTCCCGGTCTTGCAGGGTAGCCTCCCTCCGTGAGACATGTCGTGCTACAGCCCGTGCCTGCCAACCGCCTGCGGCTCAACCCCGCTTGCTAACAGCTGCAACGAGCCGTGCGTCATCCGGTGCGCCGATTCCAGCGTTACGATCCAGCCCTCGCCAGTGATGGTGACGCTGCCGGGCCCAATCCTCAGTTCCTTCCCTCAGAGCACAGCCGTGGGGTCCACCGCGTCGGCTGCCGTGGGGAGCTCTCTCAGTGCTGGCAGTGTGCCCATCGCTTCTGGGGGCTCCCTGGGGCTGGGAGGCTTCGGGTGGTCCGGTCTGGGCCGCGGGCTCTGCGGGGCCCTGGGACGGGGCAATCTCTTGTGCTGAAGCCCGTGGGTTGCCTGCCTGTGGCCGAGCTCCAGGAGGCTCCAGGAAAGCCCCGGAGCCAGCCCCGAGAGCGCAGCCTTGGTCTGCAGAGGAACCGAGCTCCCACCGCTCCGCCTGGAGGAAGGGGCCTGCGCTGGCCTTCCGTCTCTTCCCAAGGAAGCCTCTCTCTTTGCCCCTCTTGCTCTGCTTTACCTTACGCTCCCCATGTAATACCGCCACCTTCCTTCCATAGCAATGGGTCTAGGTGATACATGACTGCCAGAGCCTTGGAGGGGAACTGGAAAAGAAGCATCCCTGCCGTGGAGATTTTCCTTCCGATGGCAGTGCTCTTCTGAGCTTTATTCAGCCTTCAAATTGCATTGCTTAAGCTCTCGTCTTTTCCATCTGGCTTTGACTTTCTCATTAAAGACAGCAGGCATCAGCTTTGCAGGAGAGTCATGTTTCATTCTCCCCTCTTCTCCAATCCCAACCAGCTGAGTACCCAAAAGAGTTCCTCCCCTGGTGAAATGACAGTTCCTCCTAGGTTCCTGTGTTGGTTGGAGAGATCGTCCTCCCCTTTCGCCTCTGGCCTCCCACAGCAATGAAGACAAGGCCAGTCTAGTGTGAGAGCTCTTGTGGAAGGAGCCCCATTACTCACCGGCAAGCCTCAGAAGACACAGAACACAGTAAGAATGGAGCCCAAATTTTGTGTTGCATGTCCCTGTGGTGCACTGATGACAGCAGGGACTGAACAGACTGATGGATTAGTGAGAGGCATTATTAACAAGAGAGCATACACAGCTCCCTTGTCGAGGACCAGAATTAACCAGGCGGAGGAGAAAGAGAGGCTCCCATGGCCCTGCCACTGATGTCCATCCCACAGTGCACAATCCCATACCCAGATTTCTGTGATCCACCAGGGGCAGCAAGCCTGGCCTCTGCACCATTTCCCTGAGGTCAAGGTCTGCCCTTCACGGCTCAGAGCGGTCTGGGCTCAGGGGACCAGTGCAGTAGTTTACACTCTCTGCAGCTCTGGCAGGTAAAAGGAGGAGTTGTGTTCATTGGGGATGGTGCCCCTCTGCTCCCTCTTCATTCCTGACTGTGTAGCTGTGCTGGGAGAGAAGCAGCCTGTGATGCGACCCTGGGTGAGCACCAGGGGGAACAGCACAGAGATGCCACGGCCGAGCCTGAGGCACATGCTCTGTCCTGGTGAAATTTCCAGCAGTCGGTCAAGTGTGAGTGACTCCTGTCCATATGAGCTTGTGATATCCTTCCAGAATGTGAGGGGAATGTGGCTGGCGATGAATTAATCTCAAAGTCAGGCTCAAGTTCTTTGGAGGCACTGAGCCCCTCTGGGGTCACTCTCCCGTGTTCTTTCCTGGGAAGGAGTGTGGAGCTCTGCTGTTCAGACATTTTCTCTTTCCAAAAGTTCCCCGGAGCTCGGTCCAGCTGTCAGGAGAGCGGACCAGTCCCAGAAGGCTAAAGGTGAAGTTTGGCTCCTTCTCTCCCATGGCAAACAGTACAAGAAGGTGTAGGCATCTTGAGCAGGAGCAGGGGCAGGAGCAGCAGGAGCAAGAGCAGCAGGAGCAGGGGCAGTGGCAGCACCAGTGGCAGCAGTGGCAGGAACAGCAGCAGTGTGCTGACAAGGTGGACGAGTGGTGAAGGCGATGGACTGCTAATCCATTGTGCTCTGCACGCGTGGGTTTGAATCCCATCCTTGTCGGTCAGCCCAACAGCGGTTGGTCAAAATTTCCAAGCGTGAGCAGCTTGATGTGTGTTCCCAAGTAAGCCTCTATTTTGACATGAGACTTGTCCAAAAAGAACTTGTAAGCTTTTGAAGTGGCTCGGGACACACATCAACCTCTTCTGTCTCCATATAGGCAAGAGGAACAAGAAGGCAGAGAAGGACGATCCCTAGGAAGATGGTAGAGCAAAATCGTCCTGGAATTACTTTCCAAACCTAGTGTCATGCTTTAAACCTGGCCGCCAGCTGAGCACCACGCAGCCGCTCACTTACCCCGCCCTGTCCCGGGGAACGGGGGTGAGGATTGAAGGGTTAAAAGTAAGGAGGCTTTTAGGTTTAAGAACTGATAATAATATTAATGATAATATCAATAATAAGAAGTACAAGCATGTAATGACACCTTCCACTACATCACATTGCCAAAAGCCTCATTCCGGCCTGCCCTTGAACACTTCCAGGGAGGGGGCAGCCACAGCTTCTCTGGACAACCTGTTCCAGTGCCTCACCACGCTCACAATAATGAAATTCTTCCTTATCTAAATCTACCTTCTTTCAGTTTAAAACCACTACTCCTCGTCCTATCCCTACAATTCCTGATAAAGCGTTCCCTCCCTATCTTTCCTGTGGGCCCCTTTTAAGTACTATAAGGTCTTCTGTGAGCTTTCTTTTCTCCAGGCTGGACAAGCCCAACTCTCTCAGCCTGTCCTCATAAGGGAGGTGCTCCAGTCCCCTGATCATCTTCGTGGCCTCCTCTGGACCCGCTCGAGCAGATCCCTGTCCTTCTTCTATGGGGGGACCCCAGAGCTGGGCACAGCACTGCAGGTGGGGACTCACAAGAGCAGAGTAGAGGGGGAGAATCACCTCCCTCCACCTGATGGCCACAATTCTCTTGATGCAGCCCAGGATACGGTTGGTTTTATAGGCTGTGAGTGCACATTGCTGGCGCACAGTCAAGTTGTTTTCCATTCACTAATGCTCCCAAGTCCTTCTCCGCAGGGCTGTTCTGAAACCACTCCTCGCCCAGCCAGTATTTGTGCTTGGTATTGCCTCGATCCGTGTGCAGGACCTTGCACTTGGCTTTGTTGAACTTCAGGAGGTTTGCACAGGCCAACCTCTCAAGCCGGTCCAGGTCTTCTGGATGGCACCCCTTCCCTCCTGCGTCTTGACCACACCACACAGCTTGATGTCATTGACAGACTTGCTGAGGGTACACTCAATCACGCTGTCCATGTCTCCAACAAAGATGTCAAGCAGCACTGGTCTCAACACCCACCCCTGTGGAACGCCGCTCATCGCTGCTCTCCACTTGGACATCGAGCTCTTGACCTCAACTCTTTGAGTGTGACCATCAGGCCAATCCCTGATGCGCCGAGTGGTCCACCCGTCAAATCCCTGTCTCTCTGATTTAGAGCCAAGGATGTCATGTGGGACAGTGTCAAAAGCTTTGCACAAGCCCAGTTGAATGACGTCAGTTGCTCTTCCCTTGTCCACAAGCACTGTAACCCCATCGTTGAAGGCCACCAAGCTCGACAGGCACGATTTGCCCTTAGTGGAGCCATGTTGGCCATCACCAGTCTTCTTCTTATCTTCCACGTGCCCTAGCAGAGTTTTCAGGAAGTTCTGCCCCATGATCCTGCCGGGCACAGAGTTGAGACTGAACGGCCTGTAGTTTCCCAGGTCTTCCTTCTTTCCCTTTTGTCCTGGGTTTGAGTGAGTGGTGGGGTTTTTGGTAGCAAGGGAGGGGGATACAGCGGTGGCCCCATGTGAGAAGCTTCTCGAAGCTCCCCCGGCTCTAAGTCGGACCCACCGCTGCACCAAGGCCACTGTCACAATTAGCTGCGCCTCTGCAATAACGTATTTAAGAAGGGGACTTGGGAGGAGGAGTTGGACTTGTGACGAAGAGTTGTCACATCTATATGAAGTCAGTGGAGGAACGGAGGAGAAAAGGTGGGGGGGGAGGTGCACCACTGCAGAGACCCCCCCCCCCGTATCCTCTGGTGAGATGGCAGGGCAGCCCGCACCCTGCCACCCATGTGAGGGACTCCCAGGAGCATCCCGTGGTAGAGACTCAAGTTGGAGAAAGTTAGTGTCCCACACCGGAGAAGCTAGGGAAACGCTGCAGCCCGTGGGAGAGACTCAAGTTGGAGAAAGTTTGTGGACGACAGACTCCTGTGAGGGGTGGATCACGCTGGAGCAGGGGGAAGAAGTTCCACCTTTCAGAGATGGAAGAAGCATCAGCATTGACTGCACCTCCCATTCCCTGCCCCCTGCACCGCTGTGGGGAGGAGGTACAGATATTGGGAGCAGAGCTGAGACCGGAAAAATAGAGGGCTGTGGGGGGAGGTGTTTTCAAGATGCGGTGGTGCTTCTCACTGTCCTCTACTCTGTCTGTTAAGTGTTGTTGTTGTTAGTGTCTGTATTAAACTTACGTTCTTTTTTTTTTCTTCCCACAAGAAGCCTGTCTCTTGCCTGTGACAGTAATGGGTGATTCATCCGTCCCTGTCGTGTCCCCCTGTTGAAGCCACTTCTTATTTTCTTCTTTCTCAGCGCTGGGGCGGAAAGCGGGAGCGAGCGGCTCTGTGGTGCTCAGTTGCTCTCTGAGCTGAAACCACGACACTTCTTTAAAAATTTTTGTGTTTGAGCTTGTCCAGGAGCTCCTTGGCCATACATGCAGGCCTCCTGGCGTTCTCACCTGACTTTGTCTTTGTCGGGGTGCATCGCTCCTGAGCTTGGAGGAGGTGATCCTTGAAGATCAACCAGCTTTCTTGGGCTCCTCTTCTCTCCAGGCCTTTATCCCATGTTACTCTGCCAAGCAGATCCCTGAAGAGGCCAAAGCCAGCTCTCCTGAAGCCCAGGGTAGTGAGCTTGCTCATTGGTAGTGAGCAGCGGGGTGTGTCCCACTGGTGTGGTGGGAGATGTGTCCTGGGTTCCCCAACAGCAAGGACTTGTGGATGGGCTGCTGCCTTCCCTTTTGCAAAAGCAAAAACCTTTGAGACTGACCATCTATCCTAGCCCAAAGTGCCCTGGGCTGCCAGTCCCTCCAGTAAGGACTTGACTCGTCCAGTGCAAGGAGCAAAGGGGAACAAAGGGAGAGGCCTTTTACTCTCTGCTTTGAACGGACAGCTCTGCCTTCTGGGCTGGAATTTCACTCCTTACTTTTCCACACCAGCACAGCTTTCTGTAGGCATTGCAGCTTTGTTGTGACAACAGCTTTGTTGTGCCAAAAGGCAGCAGATTGTGACAGATGCACTTGACTCCTTAACCAAACTAGCGGTCGTCCGGTGCAGGCTCCAAATGAATTAAAGGCCTAAGCCATAATTGCACCAAGATCTTTTCTAGATCCAATCTGTTCCCTGGAAACCCACGAAGGAACAGAGTGACACAGTGAGCATTGATGCATTTCAGTTTGGAACACCGATCACGCAATTAACACAGGAATAGCAGGTGGCTTTTCCAAGACTCATTTATCGAAGAACAAAGGAAGTTGTGGGTACAAGGAGTCTCATGCATACCTTTTCTACATTCTACATGGACATTTCTACATTCTACATGCCCATTCTACATGGACAGGGTCAGTTGGGTGTATAGGACCAAGTTGTTGGACTAACCTTAGCTCCTTTATGAGCAGTCAGTTCCAGGACACTAGTATGTTGGTCAGTCCATTCCCTGGACTTTCCCTCTTTGAGCAGATTATAGAGAGGGTGAGCAATGATGGAAAAGCCAGGGATGTGTTTACGCCAATAACCTAAATTTCCCAGAACTTGATGTAACTCCTTCACACTGGATGGATTTTGTCCATGTTCAATTTGTTTCAGGGTATCTGGAGGGACAGAAGCAGCTCCTTTAATCCACCAGACCCCTAGGAATTTAACTTCTTGTGCAGGTCTCTGACACTTTGTGTCCGGGATTTCCAATCCGTAATCTAGTAACGATTTTTGGATATTTTCCATCATTTCTTTTACACTTTCTGGGTTCTCTCCCCTTATTAGGATGTCATCAACATATCGGTATACTATGCATCCCTGTAAAACAGGGACCTCGGCCAGGACCTTAGCCAAAGCATTGTGAGCAATGGTAGGGGAATGTTTATATCCTTGTGGAAGTCGGTTAAAGGTATATTGGACTCCTTTCCACGTGAATGCAAACCGTGCTTTGTCCTGCTCTAGGAGGGGAATCATAAAAAACACGTCTTTAACATCTTAGGCAGCCATCCAAGAATAGGCAGCTCCTTGTATCATTGTCACAATCTCGGCAATATTCGGAACCGCAGCAGTCAGGGGTGCAGTACTGGCATTTAACTTTCGGTAATCTACTGTGAAACGCCATTGTCCGGTTGGCTTCTTTACTGGCCACACCGGTGAATTATAAGGCGAATGAGTCCTTTTAATGATGCCTCTTTTTTCCAATTCTAATACCACCCTGTCCATTCCTGCAAGTGCAGCAGCAGGCAGTGGATATCGCCGAACATTAGTGATTTTAGAGGGAGGTAAAGGTATGGAAGTTTCCAACAGACTCGATTTCACCGTCTCTAATCCTTTTCCATGTCCTGCAAAACTCCACACAGTTCCATCTGGGAATTTCCACATTCGCCCACGCAGTATGTCAAATCCCAGGACGTTAGTACGCGAGGCACCCACCAACACTTCTGTTCTAGTCAGTCTCTGCTCCCCTGGCAACCAGAGGTTAATCTTTGCAGTGGGGCATGTTTTTACCACACCATCAATTCTTGTGAAGTTGACCCTGCGCCGGGTGGGTTTTACACCCAGGAGTTGTGCAGTTTTTTTATTGATTGCAGAGGTTTGGGCTCCAGTCTCAAAGATAAAGTTTCCCAATATTTTCCGGGGTCCGACCGGAATGGCAATAACATGTTCAGAGTCTTTAAGAGAGAGACATTAAATCGCTCGTACCCGCCGGGCAGGGTGGCTCACTGCCCTCCCCGGAGATAGGAGTTTTTTGGCTGGGGCTCTGACAAATCAATTGAGTTACTCTCTGGTGCAGAAGGCACTATTTTCTTATGGCTTGGGGACTCTCTGGTTAGATTTCTCTCCCCAGCCAAATTATTCTTTCTAATTAGAGATTGGACCAGTGTACGGAGATCCTCCGTAGGGAGACCATGCAAAACTTGTCGGGGTACTCCCAGTTCTAGGGCTTTACGCCACAACTCGTTTCGGTCCTTATCCGGCTTAAACCGTCCCTCCGATTTATGATTTTGAGTATGAGTTCGGACTTCAAGAACCCTCTGGGGGTGATAGGAGGACTTTTCACTAGTTAGGCTGGCCCAGCCCATTTGGCGCCCATACCGGTCTGTTTCTTGTACATATTCATCCCAGGTGGGCACGTAGTAACTCTCCCTCTGTCTACGATTACCACGAGTGTGTCGTATGTGATCCCGAGTGCTGCCAACCAATGCCTTCAGACACTCAGGGAGACCACAGATGAGAGGGGCTAAACGATTTGGGTTGATAGGGGCTAACATTGGGGATTTCCGAAATGCTTCTCTGTCATACATGGCTCGCAGACAAGCTGCTTTCCGTACTGCCACGGACAGATCAGAGTAACCCGAAGATCTAATCTCTAATGGCTCCCCCCTTTCTCGCGGATCCATACCACCTGCCCAATAGGCTGCTCGAGCAGTTAGGGAATAATTATGATCCCTGGGCATAGTGGTTAAAAACACTCCTGGTCCCCAAGAGTCTCCTGCCTCTTCCTCGCTCAACATAATCCTATCTCCCCCTTCAGAGGAGACTCGCCACACATACTCGACTGCTGACTCTCCCGGCCGCCTTGAATATTTCTCCCTTATTTTTACCAACTCTGTCGGGGTCCACAGAATAGTACGCACAGTGGTACGGACCTCCTCCTCCTCCTCAACTACAGTTTCGGTTTTAACCAGGGCTCCCAAAGGAAAGACTGGACATTTCAGAATAGAAGTCCCTTCTGCCTCTGTGGGTTTCAAAATAGAAGTCCCTTCTGCCTCGTCTATTTCATCATCTTCACTGTTAGACCAAAAATCACTGTTCTGGGCTCGGGAATCTGAACAACACACTAACTTACGTATTTGCTGGACCTGGGCTGAGGGCTGCATTTTATCTAAAAGCCCAGTCACCCTTTCCAATAGCATTTTAAGTTGAAGATTTTCACCCACAAGTCGAGCATTCCGGTTTCCCAAACTTTAATTTTCATTTACAAGCTTAGCAACTTGAGTTCTTAGTCTTTCTCCTGTCTCCTTCTGAGAAACTGATGATAATTTCAACAATCCATTTTCTGATTTCAGAGCCGCATGCTCCACAGCAGAAATCAGATTAGGAGCAGGGGTTTCTTTAGCTTCTTTTTGTGCACAAGACAAACAGGCGCCTAACACCGCACAAATCACACCCTTGCCTTTTCCACCTCTGAGCTTTAGTGCAATCTGACACTCTTCAATACGTTCTACAACTTTCTTGTCATCCTTCCAGAATTTTTGGGCCCACTCCTTCCCCACCTGGGAAGGGGCACAATCATATTTTTGCAGCAGTTTATCCATGGCAATCCTGCCGACTACGTCAAATTTTCTGTCACGTGAAATGGTTAAGGCAGAAAATCTGAGTGATAACCAATTCGCCACTATCAGTGCTGTCGAGTTCAGTATATTGAACTGTTACGATTCCGATACACTAATAGTGGACTGCACCTTCAGTCTAGTCGTGCTCACGAACTAGCACGGCCACTCTTTGGTCGCGTTCAGTGAGAAACTGAAACCACTAGCTACTTAAATGGTACAGTTTATTTAAATGACAGATACAGAGGTTCTTATGATTGCCGGTGATAAATACACTGTCTGCAAAGCACGTGCAAATAAGAGTATATATAAAGCATGCAACAAAGTTATAACAATACAGCCAGGCTATAAGAACAGAAAAGAGACTTTCTAGAAAGATTCCTAAGTCCTGAAGTCTTACCCAAAGGCGTCCCTATGGGGGAGGGAAAGAGAGGCTCGGCCCGTCGACTGGTCCCAGAAGTTCATACGATGGTGTCTTCCCCCCACCTTCCCCTCTTTCCCGGGCTATTTTTATACTATTTTTTACCTTCAAGGTGGACTCTAGTCACAAATGCCTTCATTATGATTGGAGTAGTATTCTCTCGCCTCACATTTAAAGGTATAGATTACAAAACCTCACGGCACAGACTCAAAGAGGAGTGGTTGCACCTTGGAGGCGGGTAGCCTTTGGGATAGAGGTGTGTTTTGGTATTATAATGACATTATAACGAGCAAAGTTCGCACAGAGGACAGCATTTCATCCAAATCCGACAGGACGTTGGCTCAGGGTGGCCAGTATGCAGCCTATCAGGTCTGTAGTGCCACCTCGTCTCCATACCTGCTGTACCATCGCAGGCAGAGACCGTAAGCTCTCCAGCCCACTTCGCTCCCCGTGTTGCTTTGCAAGCAGTGTTTCCCGGGAATCGCAGATGATGTGGTGGATTCCTCGCATACCAGCTGCAGCTGCATTTTACCCTAGCCGTTTTTTTGATTACATAGCTTTCCTTAATGTGTGAAAAATGCTGTATTTTGGGCATTTTAATAATTATTCCACACCTTGTATTGCAGTGCACTATGATTTTGTATTGGTAAATCTGATTCTGTATTGGTGACGTTGTTCAGTAAGCAATAGAGTGAACCTTACCTTTGAACTTTGTTAAGTCCCACATTTACAACATCATATCTCAATAAAACCACTTTTGCTGATATCTTTGGTGGTGGTTCTTTAAGCAGTCTAAATCCACCACTCGCAACACAGATTCACACTTCATGGAGACAAAGAGGAGTGTGAAGTTCCTGCAAAGGTGCGCTCTTAGAGGGTTGTCCTGGTTCTGGCTGGGATAAAGTCAACTTTCTTCCTAGTAGCTGGTACAGTGCTGTGTTTTGGATTTAGTGTGAGAATAACGTTGATAAGACACGGATGTTTTTGTTATTGCTAAGTGACGCTTCTCCTAAGTTAAGGGTTTTTCAGTTTCCCATGCTCTGCCAGCAAGCAGGTGCACAAGAAGCTGGGAGGGAGCATGGCCAGGACAGATGACCCAAACTAGCCAAAGGGATATTTTATACCACAGAACGTCATGCTCAGTATATAAATGGGCGGGAGTTGGCCAGGAGGGGCAGAACGCTGCTCAGGCATTGGTCCGCAGGTGGTGAGCAATTGCATCGTGAATCATTATCTTTTCTTGGGTTTTCTTTCTCTCTCTGTTTGTTATATTCCTTTTCATTATTACGAGTATATTTTATTACTATTTCTGTTGTTACTTTTATATTTTGTTTTATTTTAGCTATTAAACCGTTCTTATCTCAACCCACGAGTTTTAGCTTTTTCCTGCTCTGCTCCCCGTCCCACTGGGAGGAGTGAGCGAGCAGCTGCATGGTGCTTTGTTGCTGGATGGGGTTAAACCACGACAAGGGTTCGCAGAACTGGGGTGCGATACTGGTCATGAGTGGCGTGCTGCCATGGATGTGGAGAAGCTCTTTAGAAAGGAGAATGAGGGAAGAGAGAGGAGGGGTGGTTACGCTTCCTGAAAGGAACTGTCCACAGTGCACAGAGCTCTCCAATGGAGTGGGTGAGAGGAGCCTGTCCAGAGGATGGGAGGGTCAGCCACCCGGTCAAGCGGAGGCTAAGCAGCAGTATGATTGTTGAGGGAGCTCATGACAACCGTGAAGCTTCAAGTTGCAAACTTCAAGAGGAGTTTGGCTTGTTCAGTGTACTGGTAGGCAGGATCCTTTGTCCCTCAGCCTCAGAGGCTTGCACAGAGACACAAACAGGCCGTACGGTGTCTCTGGTGGTTGGCCAGGACCCTCTGGTGCCTCCTGTAGCCAGCTCCTTCTGTGACCTCTCCCTGAGGCACACACCCACACATGGCTCCCAAGCCACTTTACCCACTCGCTGCATCAGCTGGCTTGATACTCAAGAGCAACCACACACTGACTTGCATGCCCTCACACGCTCCACTTGCTGGCCCATTATTTCCTGTTGGAGAATGGCTCAGAGACAAGGGTCCTGTGCCTTTAGCCAATGGATTGTAAGCCTGCATGCCTAAGTTGTGCCTTGTCATGTATTAAGAAAATCTTTGAACGAACGTTAGCACAGGCTCTGCTCATACAAAAAGAAAAAGGGGGAATTGTTGAAGAATGGCTCAGAGACAAGGGTCCTGAGCCCACCGAGCAACTGTATGATCAGAGCCTGCTCTAGCTGCTGATGCTGGGCCCCACTAGGGTTTGCCTGCAGCTGCTCGCAGCTGCTGATACATGAGGAATGTCAAGGATGCTTCAGCCCTGTGTACCGTGGTGTGTCGAAAACAGGTTAAGGGGAATTAGGAGTAGTGGTCTGAGAAACCCAGTGTTATGGTAACGGTGGTCTGAGAAACAATGTATTACGGTACTGTCGTGTATGGAAAACAAGTCAACAGGAATGAGAAATAGTAGCATGAGAAACTTAGTATTATGAGAAGCTTGTGCTGTAAGCTAACTGCAAGTAGGTGGACCGTGCGAATACGACCTTTAGAGCTTAAGCCAATCAGCTAGTGACTAGTAGGCATAATAATTATCATTGTCTGTATAAATATATGTACCCTGGACCAATAAACACACACGGTGAATTGATGCTCTATCTTTCACACTGAACCCGTCTCGGCGTGTCGTTCGTCCGCGGCTCCGCAATTTCCACTCACCCTGGTGTGCCCAGGTGAGTCTCTATGGCCTCTGGGCCCACGCCAGCGACTGGCACCACCGAGACAGGAACCATGGCGACCTGTGGTTTGACTCCCGTTGCTGGCCTTTAGACTTCCATACACACAGAACAGAGAGCCCCCCACCAGGGAAAATCTTTAAGGAATCATGAGAAATACAGATTAAGAAGAGGACAAGGCAGGCTGCACTGCTCGGAAGCAGGGCATGGCCAGGCAAGCATCCTGAGCGGCAGCCAGCTCTTGAGTGACAGCCACGTTATCCCATATTCCCTCTAGTTTTCTCACGGTTCTTCCTCCCAGGACCACCCTGAAGCCTCCCTTCCCCCACGTCTGCTTCCTCAACCCAAAACATTCCATACTGAGTCTCGTGCTGTCCTGTGATGCTCTTTCCCAGCACTCCTCACAGTTTTCCAGTACTTCAAGGCCGCTACAAAGAGGATGGAGACGCTCTCTTAACAAAGAGGCACACGGAGAGGAGAGGGATCAAGCGAGAGAGGTTTCACCTTGATATAAGGAAGACATATCCTACAGTGAGAGCAATCACTCATCGCAACAACCTCCCCAGGGACGTGGTACAGTTCCTGTGATGGGAGGTTTTCAAGGTGCGATGGGACAGGGCGCTAGATAATCTCATCTAGGCTCCCTTTTGCGCAAAGGGTTGGACCAGATGAACTTCTGATATCCCTAGCAATGGGGGCGATTCTGTGATTCTGTGAATACGCGGGCTCCCGTCTTACTGTGTTCTGTGTCTTCTGAGGAGTGCCGGTGAGTAATGGGGCTCCTTCCACGAGAGCTCTCACCCCAGACTGGCCTTGTGTCCATTGCTGAGGGAGGCAAGGGGCGAAAGGCGAGGAGGCGCTCTCCAACCAACACAGGAACCCTGGAGGAATCTGTCATTTTACCAGGGGAGGAACTCTTTTGGGTACTCAGCTGGTTGGGATTGGAGAAGAGGGGAGAATGAAACATGACTCTCCTGCAAAGCTGATGCCCGCTGTCTTTAATGAGAAAGTCAAAGCCAGATGGAAAAGATGAGAACTTAAGCAATGCAATTTGGAGGCTGAATAAAGCTCAGAAGAGCGCTGCTATCAGAAAGAAATCCTCCATGGCAGGGATGCTTCATTTCCCGTTCCCCTCCAAGGCTCTGGCAGTCACGTATCACCTAGACCCATTGCTACGGAAGGAAGGGGGCGGTATTACATGGGGAGCATAAGCTAAAGCAGAGCAAGAGGGGCAAAGAGAGAGGCTTCCTTGGGAAGAGATGGAAGGCCAGCGCAGGCCCCTTCCTCCAGGCGGAGCGGTGGGAGCTTGGCTCCTCTGCAGACCTAGGCCGCGCTCTCAGGGCTGGCTCCGGGGCTTTCCTGGAGGCTCCTGGTGCTCGGCCACAGGCAGGCAACCCATGGGCTTCAGCACAAGAGATTGCCCCGTCCCAGGGCCCCGCAGAGCCCGCGGCCCAGACCGGACCACCCGAAGCCTCCCAGCCCCAGGGAGCCCCCAGAAGCGATGGGCACACTGCCAGCACTGAGAGAGCTCCCCACGGCAGCCGACACGGTGGACCCCACAGCTGTGCTCTGAGGGAAGGAGCTGAGGACTGGGCCCGGCAGCGTCACCATCACTGGTGAGGGCTGGATCGTAACGCTGGAGTCGGCGCACCGGATGACGCACGGCTCGTTGCAGCTGTTAGCAAGCGGGGTTGGGCCGCAGGCGGTTGGCAGGCACGGGCTGTAGCACGACATGTCTCACGGAGGGAGGCCACCCTGCAAGACCGGGAGGGAGCAGGGGGCATTAGCTGCTGGGGCCTTTCAGACCCCCAGCTTGGCTCCTCTGACAACAAACCAGTGCCTGGGAGCTCAGCAGAGAGTGATTTTGGCATGAGACACGAGTCAAGAAAGCTGTGTCCAACAGGAGGGCCTGCAATCCTGCCCTGCCGTGCTTTTGGCAGAACACCATGAGGCACCCTCCTCTCCCTTGCCCAAAACCCCTTGCTGCCTGGTCACACCCTGCCGTATCTGAAGACCTCTTCTCTCACCTGCCTGGCGTGTCTCATCCACGGGGACCTGGTTGAACCTGGCCTGAGTTACTTGCAATGCCCCCATGAAATGCAGGGACACGCTTGGTAAACGTTCTCAAAGGCGGAAGCAGTGGCATTGCCCAAGAGTTGATGGACCTCCAGTGTCTGCAGAGAGGGCCTTTCCGTGCATTTTGGTGGGCCTGAGCTGGGTATTTGCTTGTAATTGAAGGGTGATCCGAGAGGCTCCATGCAAACGCAAGGAAGGTCCCCCTGTCCAAGCCGAGCTCCTTCACGGCCTATATATCAGCCGGCCTTGGCACACCCAGGCATGCTTGCCCCATGGAGGTACTCAGCTACCTCCGGTTGGTTGCTCCGTTACCAAGGGTACGCCTGCAAGCTGCGAGGATATTTCACAGCAACCCTTCTGCTCAGCCTTCACAATTTAGTAGGGAAGGCGCCGCAGAGAGAGTCCTCCGTAAGCCCCATCCCGGTATGAGGAAATGGATGCCAGGTTTTCCAGACGGCTTGAGCATAGCCTTGATGCCGTGGACTTAGTCAGGGAAAGATTTTCTACTGCAGACCAAGAGGCTCCCTCTTCCCGGCATCGGGCTGTGTACTCCCCGATCATCAGCCCTCGTACCAGCATCAATTTGTTCACTCAGACAAATAGGTCTCCTTCTCCCCGCCCCCACCCTCAAGACCCCTGGTCTTGTCAGGTCAGGCTCCTCTCATCCACTCATCCACACAGGAGGGCACATGTCTGAGTGAAACGCAACAGGGTTCCTGAAGACAGCAGCCACTATGGAACAAGACGTCTGTGGTGGCACTAGCTCTCCTGAGGAAGCTTCTCGTCATGCCAATAATGCAAAAGGAGCATTGCTGAACTGCGGATGGTGGAGGAAGTGCCTGGTCGTTGGTTAAGAGAGTGCTGGCCATACGTGCCACGAGCCTCGGAAGGAACCACGGCTGGCAGAGAAACCAACCGATGCCCTGTTTCGCACCCTAGACCATTCTCCGAGGACAAGGGAGGACAAATGCATGCAGCCCTCTCCCACGAAAACTGTCTTGCCAACTGAGGAGACACGGGGCAAAATGAACTGACACTTACCAACTTCACAGAGCAGAGGAAGGCGTGAGGAGACGGTAGAGGAGCTGGGAGTTGGGCACACTTTTATACCGTGGCCCAGAGCCCCGGGGGAGCTGAACAATGACACAAACACGAAGCAGGCTGAGAAACAGCAATTTTGGCTTCTCAGAGCTCTGCTGGGAGATGACAGGCATGCCTCCTTTGCCTGAGATGCTTGGCTCCTTTTTCATCCTGGGTAGGACTGACGTGGTTTTGCTGATAGCAATTATGTTTCTTGCCCAGACCCACGCTCATTTGAGGTCTCACTCCAGTTGCCGGTGAAGCCTTGCAGCAGATTCAGGCCACAAGTAGGCGTTGTACGTGTCCTGCCCTTCCTGGGGAACATGGCCACCGCTGACATAGGACTTTGCCTGTGGAGCACGCCTGAAGGCCACTCAGACAAGTGTCTCTTGCACGGGCTGAGGCTGACCCTGAGCAACAGCAGTGCCTGCCGCCTGTGGATTGGCTCGGAGCCCAGCCAAGCCTCTGCGGGATGGCTGTTCTGCTGAGGGACAAAGAACGGAGGAGACTCACGTCCCTGGGGTGATTCAAAGGTGATGGTCAGACAAGGCCCTCCTGCGGTCTGGAGAGAAACCCTGTTGTGTGCAGGGGTGGGGACACCGAGGCTAGTGCTGGAGTAGATCAGGCTACTCGGAGGCAGATCTCTGCTCCCCTCGGGCCTCGGTGGTGCACACGCTTTCCAGACTTGTAAAGGGAGCCTAGCAGTTCAGCTGTTGTCTTCAGTCAGGAAAGGCCAGAGTGTCTTTTTTGGGGAACTGCACAGCCCTTGCCTTGCCTGCCAGGACTTTGCTCATTACTCTCCTGAGGAGAAGCAACAGCCCTGGAGTGTGATGAAGGAGCCTGCTGACTCATGCCTGACAGAGAGTGGACGTGCTTGCTTCAGCACAATCTTCCCAAACAAAACTCATCTGTGCATTGTTGCCACGTGGCTTGTTCAGGTCACTGACGCAGAGGGTCTGGCTTGTTTTCCCTGGCTCAGGGACGGATTGGCACATTCAGGGCCCTTTAATTGCAAGGTCACACCAGCAGACCACCTCGGAGCCACCCGTGCCTCACCAAAAAGTGCTGAGGCGCTATGAGAGACCTTGGATCCACCTTGGTGCGGATCATGCATGCACAGGCATCAGGGGCTCTGGAGGAAATGAGTTCCGGTGTGCAGAGGGCCCTACGTGCAACTTTGTGTCCGCATCCCTGCAGAAATGCAGTTTTTTGTACAGTGTTGTCACGGCTGCTAGCGTCTTGCCTGACCACTTGGTGACTCCTTGAAATCCTGTCATGCTCCTTGGTGAAGCAGTAGCCAAGGGAGAACAGCACGGATATGCCCTGACGTTCCCACCGCCAGACATTTCTGGGAGCACGGATCAACGCGAGGAAAGTTGTTGCCCCTATGTGTCCGCGGCCTGGGAGCCTGCTTTTTTGGCAGATGGGTGTGACAGACCACCGGACTGAGGTTGCTGTACATGCAGAAACAGGTCCCAGGAGTCAGTAGGCTACCAGGGTGGGAGGCAGCCACCCGTGCCTCTTCCCTATGCAACGGGAAATGCACTGGCAAAGCAGGCAGTGACCCTCCCTCCTGAGGGCTCTGAGGCTCCCTGGGGAACTTGCGAGGCAGTCGACCCCCAGCGTGTCCTCAACTGAAGAGGACGGAAGTGGTTGCCTATCTCTTCTGGCCCCCAGAGCCCTGAGATGTGGCTCATTGAGACATGGCCGAGACCCACAGAAGGGGAACGCGTTGCCCACAGCAATCTCCACAGGGGAAGTGGCCAGCAGGAACCAGCCTCGAGGGAAACTGCCCAAATGGGACGACCTGCCTTGTGGCTGTTCCGCTCCTGGCCAGTGCACTAATGGATGAGCGCTCAAAATAGTGACGAGCACCAGAAAATGCCAAAGGCCGTGGTGGGTACGGAGGGAAGTTGAGTACAGCGTTGCTGCTCCTCCCTCTCTGCTCTGCCTTGTGGCAATTGAGAGGTTGTGCAGAGAGGATCAGATGCCAGGACAGACACTCTGCTCCTAACGTAGACTCCTTTGCCACCACACAGGAACATGACACAGCCTGTCTTAGCTCCGCTACAGCAGGCAGTGGGCATCATCGCTGGGCTGCTCTCCTCCTTGGTCTGCCATTGTGCTCCTGTGGCTGGATGCGGGAAGGGTGGGGAGGCATTCCTCTACCGCACGAGGAGCCTGGCATTTGCTGCATCCGAGAAAAACTGGGGAAGCGGGAGAGGGCACATGTATCCACCTACCACAGCAGGCGTGTGGTAACACCGGAGGGCAGGAAGCGGACAGCGCCTGCCCATCCTTGCTCCACAAGATGCCTTCTGCCTCGAACTGCAGCCACAAGAGGACACGTCCTTCCCAGGGCTGGCAAGGCAACCGAAAGCCAAAAGCACCCTCAGTCAAATGCCTGTGAGCTTACTCCTCAGACATTTTGACCTTGCACCCTTGGGGCTTACTACCCACTTTGAGAATGAGAATTCTGAGAATGAGAATTGACAGATTTCTATGGAACAGCACCTGTTTCTTTTTCCCTTTCTCCTTTTCCTCTTTATCTTTTCCACTTTTTCTTGTTCTTTTTTCCCTTTGGTTTTCTTTTCCTTTTTGTTTTCCTTTTCCTTTCTTTTTCTTTTTCCTGTTCCTTGAGGCTACTACAGAGCTACTGGCCCCTGTAGGCACGTTACCAGTGCCCCCATCCCTTCACAGAGTGGCAGTTCTCTCCACCTCACAGAGAGTCCTTCTTTGGCCTTCGCTTTCCAAACACCTCTGGGGATCTGAGTCCTCTCCCTTCCGTCTCCCTTGGCCAGACAGGCATCCAGCCGGGCTTGGCTGATTGCTGAGCCCTTCCGTGGCCCTGCGAGGCCTTGTGTTTCTCAGGGTCAGCCTCAGCCCTTCAACAGGAGACCCATGTGAGCAGCCTTCATCAGCAGTGCTCCACAGCTGAAGGACTGACTGAGATTGGTAGTCACGTTCCCCAGCAAGGATGTGCACAAGCCACACACAGGGCCTGGGGCTACTGAAGCCCTTTCCTCAGAACTGGCATGGGACCTCAAATGACCGTTGCTTTGAGAAGCCAGCATCTCATTGAATCTCTGTGCTCTCACCCAATAGGGAAATGCAGGCCAGGCCTTTCAGATGAAAGAGACAAGTTCTTCATCTCTCGGCTGTGCTTTGCAAGCCTCAAATTGGTGTTTGTCAACGTGCTTCACACAGAAGGGATGTCTCAGGTCTCCTGAGGCGCTGGTTCACCATATAAAAAGCCTGTGCCACTCCAGGCCCTTCTAGCCACATCTCTTCCCTTGCTCTCCACGGTGAACTTGGTAAGTCTGAACTCACTCCTTCTCCTCCTGCTGTCAGGATTTCTGTCAATGGGACTGCTTCCCTTCTGGGCATGATCCTTCTGATACGGGGTCCAGGCTTGAAAAGACACTGTGCTTCCCTCTTCTGGGAGGTGAGCTGGTGAGGGAAGAGGGAGAGCTTTGTTCCCTTCTGAGAGGGAGTCAGCTGGGCTCCTTTGTAGCAGTGGTCCTGCTGAAGCCTGAGGCTGGACGTCTAGTACCGTCGAATCACTCACCAGGTGCTTCCTCCCCCATCCACGATACAGCGAGTGGCCTTGGTCACTCTTGGCACATAAAGGAACATCCCAGGGAGATGTGGCCCTACCCAGGCACTGGTTTGTTGTCAGAGGAGCCAAGCTGGGGGTCTGAAAGGGCCCAGAAGCTAATGCCCCCTGCTCCCTCCCGGTCTTGCAGGGTGGCCTCCCTCCGCGAGACATGTCGTGCTACAGCCCGTGCCTGCCAACCGCCTGCGGCCCAACTCCGCTTGCCAACAGCTGCAATGAGCCGTGCGTCATCCGGTGCGCCGACTCCAGCGTTACGATCCAGCCCTCGCCAGTGATGGTGACGCTGCCGGGCCCAATCCTCAGCTCCTTCCCTCAGAGCACAGCCGTGGGGTCCACCGTGTCGGCTGCTGTGGGGAGCTCTCTCAGTGCTGGCAGTGTGCCCATCGCTTCTGGGGGCTCCCTGGGGCTGGGAGGCTTCGGGTGGTCCGGTCTGGGCCGCGGGCTCTGCGGGGCCCTGGGACGGGGCAATCTCTTGTGCTGAAGCCCGTGGGTTGCCTGCCCGTGGCCGAGCGCCAGGAGGCTCCAGGAAATCCCTGGAGCCAGCCCTGAGAGCGTGGCCTTGGTCTGCAGAGGAACCGAGCTCCCACCGCTCCACCTGGAGGAAGGGGCCTGCGCTGGCCTTCCGTCTCTTCCCAAGGAAGCCTCTCTCTTTGCCCCTCTTGCTCTGATTTACCTTACGCTCCCCATGTAATACCGCCCCCTTCCTTCCGTAGCAATGGGTCTAGGTGATACATGACTGCCAGAGCCTTGGAGGGGAACGGGAAAAAAAGCATCCCAGCCATGGAGGTTTTCCTTCCGATGGCAGCGCTCTTCTGAGCTTTATTCAGCCTCCAAATTGCATTGCTTAAGCTCTCGTCTTTCCCATCTGGATTTGACTTTCTCATTAAAGACAGCGGGCATCAGCTTTGCAGGAGAGTCATGTTTCATTCTCCCCTCTTCTCCAATCCCAATCAGAGGAGTACCCAAAAGAGTTCCTCCCCTGGTAAAACGACGGGTTCCTCCCGGGTTCCTGGGTTGGTTGGAGAGAGCCTCCTTGCCAGTATTTGTGCTTGGTATTTCCTCGATCCGTGTGCAGGGCCTTTCACTTGGCTTTGTTGAACTTCAGGAGGTTTGCACAGGCCAACATCTCAAGCCGGTCCAGGTCTTCTGGACCGCACCCCTTCCCTCCCGCGTCTTGACCACACCACACAGCTTGATGGCATTGACAGACTTGCTGAGGGCACACTCAATCACGCTGTCCATGTCTCCAACAAAGATGTCAAGCAGCACTGGTCTCAACACCCACCCCTGAGGAACGCCGCTCATCGCTGCTCTCCACTTGGACATCGAGCTCTTGACCTCAACTCTTTGAGTGTGACCATCAGGCCAATCCCTGATGCGCCGAGTGGTCCACCCGTCAAATCCCTGTCTCTCTGATTTAGAGCCAAGGATGTCATGTGGGACAGTGTCAAAAGCTTTGCACAAGCCCAGTTGAATGACGTCAGTTGCTCTTCCCTTGTCCACAAGCACTGTAACCCCATCGTTGAAGGCCACCAAGCTCGTCAGGCACGATTTGCCCTTAGTGGAGCCATGTTGGTCATCACCAGTCTTCTTCTTATCTTCCACGTGCCCTAGCAGAGTTTTCAGGAAATTCTACCCCATGATCCTGCCGGGCACAGAGTTGAGACTGAACGGCCTGTAGTTTCCCAGGTCTTCCTTCTTTCCTTTTGTCCTGGGTTTGAGTGAGTGGTGGGGTTTTTGGTAGCAAGGGAGGGGGATACAGCGGTGGCCCCCTGTGAGAAGCTTCTCGAAGCTCCCCCGGCTCTAAGTCGGACCCACCGCTGCACCAAGGCCACTGTCACAATTAGCTGCACCTCTGCAATAACGTATTTAAGAAGGGGACTTGGGAGGAGGAGTTGGACTTGTGACGAGGAGTTGCCACATCTATATGAAGTCAGTGGAGGAACGGAGGAGAAAAGGTTGGGGGGAGGTGCACCACTGCAGAGACCCCCCCCCGTATCCTCTGGTGAGATGGCAGGGCAGCCCGCACCCTGCCACCCATGGGAGGGACTCCCAGGAGCATCCCGTGGTAGAGACTCAAGTTGGAGAAAGTTAGTGTCCCACACCGGAGAAGCTAGGGAAAAGCTGCAGCCCGTGGGAGAGACTCAAGTTGGAGAAAGTTTGTGGACGACAGACTCCTGTGAGAGGTGGATCACGCTGGAGCAGGGGGAAGAAGTTCCACCTTTCAGAGATGGAAGAAGCATCAGCATTGACTGCACCTCCCATTCCCTGCCCCCTGCGCCGCTGTGGGGAGGAGGTAGAGATATCGGGAGCAGAGCTGAGACCGGGAAGAAGAGAGGGCTGTGGGGGGAGGTGTTTTCAAGATGTGGTGGTGCTTCTCACTGTCCCCTACTCTGTCAAGTGTTGTTGTTGTTAATGTCTGTATTAAATTTATGTTCTTTTTTTCTTCTCACAAGAAGCCTGTCTCTTGCCTGTGACAGTAATGGGTGATTCATCCGTCCCTGTCGTGTCCCCCTGTTGAAGCCACTTCTTATTTTCTCCTTTCTCAGCGCTGGGGCGGAAAGCGGGAGCGATCGGCTCTGTGGTGCTCAGTTGCTCTCTGAGCTGAAACCACGACACTTCTTTAAAAATTTTTGTGTTTGAGCTTGTCCAGGAGCTCCTTGGCCATACATGCAGGCCTCCTGGCATTCTCACCTGACTTTGTCTTTGTCGGGGTGCATCACTCCTGAGCTTGGAGGAGGTGATCCTTGAAGATCAACCAGCTTTCTTGGGCTCCTCTTCTCTCCAGGCCTTTATCCCATGTTACTCTGCAAAGCAGATCCCTTGAGAGGCCAAAGCCAGCTCTCCTGAAGCCCAGGGTAGTGAGCTTGCTCATTGGTAGTGAGCAGCGGGGTGTGTCCCACTGGTGTGGTGGGAGATGTGTCCTGGGTTCCCCAACAGCAAGGAGGTGTGGATGGGCTGCCGCCTTCCCTTTTGCAAAAGCAAAAACCTTTGAGACTGACCATCTATCCTAGCCCAAGGTGCCCTGGCCTGCCAGTCCCTCCAGTAAGGACTTGACTCATCCAGTGCAGGAGAAAAAGGGGAACAAAGGGAGAGGCCTTTTACTCTCTGCTTTGAACTGACAGCTCTGCCTTCTGGGCTGGAATTTCACTCCTTACTTTTCCACACCAGCACAGCTTTCTGTAGGCATTGCAGCTTTGTTGTGACAACAGCTTTGTTGTGCCAAAAGGCAGCAGATTGTGACAGATGCACTTGACTCCTTAACCAAACTAGCGGTCGTCCGGTGCAGGCTCCAAATGAATTAAAGGCCTAAGCCATAATTGCACCAAGATCTTTTCTAGATCCAATCTGTTCCCTGGAAACCCACGAAGGAACAGAGTGACACGGTGAGCATTGATGCATTTCAGTTTGGAACACCGATCACGCAATTAACACAGGAATAGCAGGTGGCTTTTCCAAGACTCATTTATTGAAGAACAAAGGAAGTTGTGGGTACAAGGAGTCTCATGCATACCTTTTCTACATTCTACATGGACATTTCTACATTCTACATGCCCATTCTACATGGACAGGGTCAGTTGGGTGTATAGGACCAAGTTGTTGGACTAACCTTAGCTCCTTTATGAGCAGTCAGTTCCAGGGCACTAGTATGTTGGTCAGTCCATTCCCTGGACTTTCCCTCTTTGAGCAGATTATAGAGAGGGTGAGCAATGATGGAAAAGCCAGGGATGTGTTTACGCCAATAACCTAAATTTCCCAGAACTTGATGTAACTCCTTCACACTGGATGGATTTTGTCCATGTTCAATTTGTTTCAGGGTATCTGGAGGGACAGAAGCAGCTCCTTTAATCCACCAGACCCCTAGGAATTTAACTTCTTGTGCAGGTCTCTGACACTTTGTGTCCAGAATTTCCAATCCGTAATCTAGTAATGATTTTTGGATATTTTCCATCATTTCTTTTACACTTTCTGGGTTCTCTCCCCTTATTAGGATGTCATCAACATATCGGTATACTATGCATCCCTGTAAAACAGGGACCTCGGCCAGGACCTTAGCCAAAGCATTGTGAGCAATGGTAGGGGAATGTTTATATCCTTGTGGAAGTCGGTTAAAGGTATATTGGACTCCTTTCCACGTGAATGCAAACCGTGCTTTGTCCTGCTCTAGGAGGGGAATCATAAAAAACATGTCTTTAACATCTTAGGCAGCCATCCAAGAATAGGCAGCTCCTTGTATCATTGTCACAATCTCGGCAATATTCGGAACCGCAGCAGTCAGGGGTGCAGTACTGGCATTTAACTTTCGGTAATCTACTGTGAAACGCCATTGTCCGGTTGGCTTCTTTACTGGCCACACCGGTGAATTATAAGGCGAATGAGTCCTTTTAATGATGCCTCTTTTTTCCAATTCTAATACCACCCTGTCCATTCCTGCAAGTGCAGCAGCAGGCAGTGGATATCGCCAAACATTAATGATTTTAGAGGGAGGTAAAGGTATGGAAGTTTCCAACAGACTCGATTTCACTGTCTCTAATCCTTTTCCATGTCCTGCAAAACTCCACACAGTTCCATCTGGGAATTTCCACATTCGCCCACGCAGTATGTCAAATCCCAGGACGTTAGTACGCGAGGCACCCACCAACACTTCTGTTCTAGTCAGTCTCTGCTCCCCTGGCAACCAGAGGTTAATCTTTGCAGTGGGGCATGTTTTTACCACACCATCAACTCTTGTGAAGTTGACCCTGCGCCGGGTGGGTTTTACACCCAGGAGTTGTGCAGTTTTTTTATTGATTGCAGAGGTTTGGGCTCCAGTCTCAAAGATAAAGTTTCCCAATATTTTCCGGGGTCCGACCGGAATGGCAATAACATGTTCAGAGTCTTTATGAGAGAGCCATTGAATCGCTCGTACCCGCCGGGCAGGGTGGCTCACTGCCCTCCCCGGGGATAGGAGTTTTTTGGCTGGGGCTCTGACAAATCAATTGAGTTACTCTCTGGTGCAAACTTGAAGGAGAGAGGTTGAAGTATTGTAAGACCACTTCTGTTACTCCTTCCTCTCTCCAGGAGGTCTAAACAGAGCAGAGGTCATCTTATGTGCAGGCAGCAATCACAGAAGCACCTGACAATCTTGAAAGAGCTGAGCACCGTCCCATCCATTTTTTTGTTGTAAGGCAGTTCCATTCTTAAAATCACTTTCTGTCCCTCAGCCACAGCTCACCCTCTCACCTTTACACTTCTTCCAAGCTGACTCATCCATTACCATAGCTCTGTTTCTTAATTTCCCACCTTTCCCTGGCACATATATCCACCTGGGAAAGCACCCAGGCATACACCCTCTGGGAGTGAGGTCACTCTTGCTCTATCCTAACCACAGTGCTTTGCTGCAGGGAGAAGGGCTCAGTGAGGTGGGAAACAATCATATTTCCTGAAGCTGAGAAAGAAATCTGGGGCTTAAATGGTAGCCCAGAACACTTCACTTGGACCTTAGTGGACTGTTCTTCTGGGAGGATCAAGGAAGCAGTAGGTGAGATTGCTGTGGAGTGCTGCACTGGCACTAAGTTCTTGATCACTCTAACCTTGTCTGTGGTCACTAGAACCAGAAGAGTGTTCATCCTGATGGCACAGGGCAGATGACTGGGAAAGCTATTAGCTGGCTCACCTTGGAGACTGTTTCTTGCCTGTCTCTGATTCAATCAGTGTGGTTTAGAGCACCAGCCACTGACAGCGGAGATGCTTCTTTTATGGTGAGAAAAATGTCTCTGTGGCTGTATTGACTATGAGTATACAGGCAACATCAGTGCTCAGTGTCCTCATTGACAGCCCCCTTACTCAAAGCAGGGTCAGCTAGAGACAGTTGTTTACGGTCATGTCCAATTGAATATTGAACATCTCCAAAGGTGACGACTCTACAACATGTCTGTGTAGACTGTTCCAGAGTTTTGCCACTCTCACAGTAAAACCTTTTTTTTCTTTTTGTGTTTACTGAAATCTCCTGTATCTGCTTTTGTCCATTATTTCTTGCCCTTTGATTAGTCACCACTGCAAAGCGTCTGCTCCATCTTCTTTGCTGTCCTAAATGAGGTTTTTAAATACATTGATAACATGCCTCCTGAGCCTTCTCTTTTCAAGGCTAAACAATCTCAGTGCTCTCAGCTTTTGCTTGTATGACAATTGTTCCAAACATTTAGTCATGTTCATGGTTCTGCTCTGGACTTGCTCCAAGATGACCATGTCTTTCTTGTACTGGGGAGCAAAGAACTGCACACAGCACTCCAGATGTGGTCTCACCAGTACTGCATAGAGAGGAAAGTTCACCATTCATAAGCTCCTGACATTGTTTTTCTTAATGCAGCCCAGGATATTGCTGACCTTTGTTGCTGCAAGGACAGATTGCTAGATAATGACCACCAAGACCTTTGGCTCCTTTTCTGCAAAGATGCTTTCCAAGTAGACTGCCCTTTGCATGTACTGGTGCACAGGGTCTTTTCTGCCCAGGTGTGGGACTTCATCCTTCTATTTTATGAAGTTCCTGTTAGCCTGTTACTGCAGCCTGTCATTTGGTCCTATCCCAGACTTTCCCACTGATCTCATAAGACTCAAATTCCTGGGGAAAAATCTTACCAATAAAGGCCAAGACAAAGAAGGCTTTCAGCATCTTAGGCTTCTCCATGTCCTTTTTCACCAATTCCTCTGCCCCGTTCAGCAGAAAGTCCACATTTTATTTAGACTTCCTTTTGTTGATGACATACCTTTAGAAGCCCTTCTTGCTGGCCTTCAGTTCTCTCAACAGATTTATGTCCAGGTGGACTTTAAATTTCCTAAACCATAGATGCACACTCAGACAATGTCTCTTTATTTCTCCTGGATCACCTGACCCTGCTTTCCATTGTATGCTTCTCTTTCATATCTGAATATTGTCAGGTCTACCTTGTCCATCCACACAGGCCTTCTACCACTTGTGCTTGCTTTCCTGTTTGTTGGGGTGGACCTTTATTGATCTTAGAGCATGTGATCCTTGAAAATCAACTGGCTCTTCTGGTTGGACTCTCGTTTCTCCAGGATGTTTTCTCATAGGATTCTTTTAAAGCAGAGACCCAGAGTGACCAAATTCTGCTCTCTTGAATCACAGGATTAAGATCCTGTTATTTGTCATCTTCCCCACTCTTAGGATCCTGAATTCCACCAGCTCATTGTCACTGCAGTTATGCTTACTTAGGAAAGAATAAATATCTATCACTAACAGAAGATGTCTGGTATAGCCATGTTTAAATTTCAACGTAGCTTGTTCTCATTTTTCACATGCAGTTGACAAAAGGTGGATTTAAAATGGGTGTAAGTCTCTGCCCTCTCTCCCACTGTCTCTGCTCTTGCTTCACATCCTTTCATCATTCATGAAGAACAGTACATTGCACTCTGGATCATGAATGCAGTGCCATCTTTCCAGGCGCTTTAATAAGTTGTGCAGATGGCTGCAGTTAGAGAACAATCAAAACTATTAGAAATAGATTTTACTGTATTTTTTTTTTTTGCTTCACCTATCTTTTGCCCTGTCAGGGTTTTCCCATACAGTTCCATTCAAGCTACAATAAAGACATTGCAATACTGTACTGTTTCCATATCATAGAAATAACTATGTAGAGAGCACAGCTAAGGTCCTGAATACAATAATGGGCATAATTACCCTGGCTAGAACCACCTGGGCCTTCCACCTACACCCCGTGCGCACGGACCCTGGCGTCCATTTCACCCTAGACTTTGCATAGAACATAATCCTGTCCTTAGCTTTAGGAAGAGACCAGTAATTTTCAAAGATCATTTCGTAAGCTAATAGTTAACAGCTGGCTTGTGTTTCCTTGGATCATGGTTAAGTCTTGACATTCTCTTCCTCTCTAGTAATTGAGTTAACAATGCTGTTTTCTTGTGTCTCCAGCTGAAGAGAAAGTTCTTCTCTGCAGACAGCAAAGGCAGTATTTCCCTAAACATAATGGAAGAAGTAAAAAGAGGGAAGTTTGATAAAGCATTCTCCTTTGAGTCCCAGGAAATGTGAAGTGTATCCTGTAGGAAACTGCTTACATAGCAGGGCACCACAGTAGAGCAGGAGGTGTCAGCAGAGCTGGGGGAATTAGCAAAAGAAACCCATGTCCAAAGGTCAGTAATGTAGACAGCGATGACTAACTGAGCAGCTGGCTGGTGCCAGTGGGAAGCTGCTAAGAAGAAATGGTGGGCCCAAGGGTGTAGGTTAGGGGTGGTCAAGAAACTGGGAGGAGGAAGAGTTGGGACAGCTGACCTGAACTGGCTAAAGGGATATTCCCTATCATACTATGTCATGCTTATCAAGAAAAGGTCAAGGAAAGGAGGAAGAAGGGGGATGTTTGTGGTTATGTCATTTGTCTTCCTAAGAAACCTTCATGCATGATGAGGCTCTGCTTTCCAGGAAGTGGCTAAACATCTGCTTGCTGATCGGAAGTAGTGAATATATTCTTTTTTTGTTGTTTTCTTTGCATGTGCAACTTTCTCTTCACCTGTTAAACTCCTGTCACCTTGACAAACAAGTCTTCTTGTCTTCCTTCTCTCTTCTCTGTTCTGCAGAAGATGGGAGTGAGTGGAAGTGTGGGTGTTTGGCTGTTGGCTGGGGCCAACACACCACAGGAATTTGACCACCATTCTGTTAGGATTTCATTTGTGAAGCACTGCTGATGCAACTCAGGTTGAGTGGCTGATGCCAGTCTCAGTCGTGAGGTCAGCCTCAAGGCTGACTTGAGAAAAACAAGTCCCTGCAGAGCCATGAAAGAGCTCAGAGCACAGCCAAGCCCCTGCAGGATGCCTGTCCACCTGAAGGGCAGAGAATGAAGGAGGCGCAGATCCCCAGGCCATTTCATAGTGGGCCTCTGCTTACCTCCAGCCTCCGTGGTTCACAGGTTTTCCTGCCATGCAAGAATTCTTCTCTGAAAATTGCATAGCCATTGCTCTATAGACTTGACTTTCTTCACTCTACCATGCCTGTTTTATTCTTGGGTCAGGGATAGAGTGGCACACTCAGGACCTTTTAATTGCAAGGTGGCACCAGGCTATTCTCTTGTCGCATGAATAGAGTTGGGAAAAATGCTTTCAGGCATGCGTTGGACCCATGACTCAATGCCCACATTCTTAACGAAGTACTTTTTTTTTTTTTTTCTGCCAGTGTTATCAAAACTTGCAGTGTCTGGAAATGCCTTCTGCTGGACCCATGGGATCTGGTCAGAGAGCTTGATGCCCTAACTACTTGTTAAATGAGAAAATGTGTCTGATCCACTTTCTGTAGCCAGGCAGGTGCCAGTTAATGTTTACGACAGTTTATTCCTCAGTGCAAGGAGGTAGAGTTCTCTGGATTGCTTTCTTCAAGAGAAGTGTGTGTATCTCTCCCATGGAGCTGTCCTATGTGAACAACAAACTCATGTTTTGCAAGCACTGATTACTGAAAATATGCGCAGTGGTACTATTATGGTAAAAGGATAAAAGAGCAAAAATTTAGCAAAAGGCAAAAACCCAAAGTTTCTCATATGATCTGCAGCTCAGAATCTAAGTTTGTTTTGTAACCAGGTTCGCTATTGCTATAAAAATATTTATGATTGCTTAGTTCTAGGATAGAGCTATTTCACTGTTAAGATTTATGACCAACAGAATGCTGATCTGAAACCATGCTGTGAAAAGTACCTATTTCTGTGTCCTTTAGGTGAACTTAGATCATTATAATATGAAAACCACACCTCTATAACTTAAGTTGCTCACATCTTCATGAAGTCCCTCACCCTTTGATCATGCATACGTTTACAGGTAGATACTGTGACTTTAAATGAAAACAGGGAATAATTAGCCAATAGATGATATTGTGATAAAATACTAACCAATAGTTATGTTTAGAGGTGTGTGTTTGTGTGTTCAGATTCAAATAAATACGGTGTGTGTTTATAACTTGGTGTGCTGGCCACTTTGGATGCCTAGCACCCTTCTCTGTGCAGAACTGTAATAAATACAAATAACTCCACTCTCTGTTAATTGTTTCTTTGCATGCTGGTTGAAGAACCCTGCTTTTGGGGCAACACTGATATGTTCAGAAATGTCCAGTGGGGAAAAAGGAAACACCTTATATGAAAAGACAAAGTTTTATTCTTAGTAAACTTCAAACCGAGTCTGACCAAAGAATTCTCATTAGTCCAGATCAAATCATTATGCGGAGGGGGGAAGAAAAAAGGAAAAAGTAAAAAAGGAGAAGAAGAGTACTATGGAAAATTTTTTAATAATTCAACACAGATATGGTGGATATACACACACTTCCCAGTGCCTATGCCTCTCTGTGCTCTTGTGTCCCTACTTCCACTGCTCTGCTGATTGTTGAGGTTGATGGTATCTCTCTGGTAGGGAAAGGCTTGGCAAGTCCTTAGCACTGCCAGTCCTTCCTCAGGAGGAGTGATTTTGTGATGGTGATGATGATGGATTCTTCCTGGGATCCTCTTTGTCTCATTTTTATATGTTTGCTAACATATGTTCACAGGTTGCTCATTCTTCACTTGTCTGCAAGTTGACGCTACATCTGTGGGTACCATACATGGTCCATTTTACATAGGTTGGTCACTTGTTCTTTGTTCTCTTTATTACCTCCCCAAATTAGTTTTGTTCAGCCACAGGGGTGCATTTCTTTCACTGTCCAATGCTGAGATGTTTTTAGCGTTGTGATGTCCAGGGCCACCCTATGCTCCATCTCTCATCCTGTGCCTGTTACTCCTCCGCACTGCATGCTGTGTTCCTCTTCTCAAGGCCTTTGGTGTCTCAGTCTTTCATTCCTCTATGTTGTGTCATTACCTGAGTCCTGAGTGTCTCATTTCACACAGAAAAGCTCTATTATTGTTGTAATAACAACACAACATTACAGGAGCAACAACAATACAATAATACAAGTGCAGTATTGTATTCTTGCAATAATACAACTCCCTAACAAAAGAATAGGGTTGTACCATATAAAGTGAAACAAAATTAGACAGCTACCTGGTTATTAGAAAAACTAAGCCATGTGAAAACAGAGCTCCGGGCAGGTCAAGACAATTCTGTGCAAAGCAAGCTTGACGAGCCTGAGCCTGCCACTGACTGTGGCCCCTTACCAGCAATAGCAATACTGTATTCCTGGCCTACATTGCATGATTCAGCTCTGTACTGAGGGCTCATACCCTGCCAAGACGACTGCAGAGAGAACAGGGTGGAGGGCTGGTGGAGTGGCAGCAGAAGGGTCTGTGGAGAACATGAGGAGCAGAACCATCTTGGCCTTACCAGAGGTGTGGGTTAGGGTGTCAAAGGGGTTAAAATATGTGAAGAAATTTCAGCACGGGCCAGAAGCTTGTTGCGGAGTCACCAGCCAAGAAGTGTGCCACTCAAGTATGCCTATCAACCTCTCAGACTAAACTAAATACCCACATGTTCTCTATGGATAAAAAGAGAGGCATGAGAGCAAGCCGTGGCCGTCATTGCCTCAAGGTGTTGACATCTTAGGAGCTCCAGTAGAAGTTTTAGCTGAAACTCACATGAAATGAAGCAATGCCACGTTAAAGTAGTCAAAGTCCCTCCTCCTCCAGGGTGAAGTGTGGTGGGAAGGATTCCAGGAGCCAGTCCTTTCTTAAGTGAAGGGCAGGGAGTGAAGATGTCTCCCAGACAAGATATCCTCACTCACAGAAAGTGATGTGCCAGAAGCTTTCCCAGCTTGCTTTCTGTCCTTTCTAGTGTGAAATATTGGAATGTGTCTATGGGCTGGGGCCAGAGGAGGGGCCCTGTGTATAAAATCACAGGAGGAGGGGAGGGGAGGGAAGGAGAAAAGGGGCAAACGGTTATGGAAGCAATCTTAAACAAACCCAAGGCCATTTTAGGCCATGAAGCACTGTTAGGGCTGTGGCCACTACTTCCTACCCTAAAGTGTTCCCAGGCACAAAGCCCAAACTGACAAGAAAAACCTGTTCAATCAGGGGTACATGCCTGCCCTCTCCATTGCCTTCACCCTTGTTTGCTTGATGCAAAATTCAAGCTACTCCTGTGTCACCTCCTCCCAGGGAGCCAAGTCCTTGGCTGTGAGCCTGGAGATGACTGGGGGGACACAATTCTGGGCCTCGCAGGGTGACTAGCCAATCTGGGGGACAGCATGCCTGCTGTTCTTCAGCCAGAAGGACCTGTGTTGAGCTCTTACCTGATGGAGAAGAGGAAAAGAGAGAAGTTGTGCCTGCCATCTCCAGCAGGAAGGTAGATTGGATGCTGGAAGGGATGGCAGAGAAAGAGGAGAAGAAAGGCTGCACTTTGCTTGTGTGCGCTGCTCCACAGCTTCAGTTTGTGCAGACTACTTGTTAAAACACCAGCCAAGAATTCAAGTTCCATTAAAGCCTGCATTCTATTACATCCTACTACATGCTCTAACCAACGATGTTCACCAAGCATTCAGTAGCAAAAAAGCTGTGGGTAAGGGTGGAAGTTGAGTACAGTCCTTCTGTTCCTCTCTCCCTCTGCCCTCCCTGCAAACTGCAATTCAGGAACCTCACAGAGGGATAGAAACCGGGATAGAGAGATAAAAGCCAGAACAGAGACACATTTTCTTGCCCCCCCCTCCCCTCCCCTTCCCCATTGGATGAGAGCATAACACAACTCTTTCTACCTCAAGGCCAGCAGGCAGGCAGTGCTGTATCCATGCTGACCCAAGCTTAGCTTGGCTCTCCAGGGTCAAACTGACCAAGAGATGCCTCAGGGAAGCTTGGGTTTTGCTAAGGCTAAGCAAAGCCGAGGGGAAAAGGAGAGAGCTTGCCTCTCCACCCAGTTCTGGGCACGTGCCTGGAAACCCCTGAGGGCAGGAGGCAGTCAACAAGGGCCTGACTGAGTTCCCAGACACCTTCTCCTTGGCATTGAGACTTGGCAGGAGGAGTCTGTGAAAGAGCCAGGTCTGAAGCACAAAAGTGGGTCACAGGTCTATGCATGCTTCTCCTCAGCCACCTCCTTGTCAAATCAATTGAGGCAGATTCATACCTTTAAAACAAGAACAACAAGACCCAAATCAGGAAGACTGAACTCCCCAGCACTTTGGATTTATTGTCTTCAGCTGCTTTAGGGCACTTGGCATAACCAGCAGTGCAGAGCACTGGCAGATGTTTGCCCGGCTTCTTCAGAGGTATTGTCACCCTGATAACTTCTATTGAATCTACCTTTGCTGTGAAAAAAGTTCTTTTGTCACACAGACCTGCTTTCCTCACGTGTAGAAATTTTCCTGCTTCAAGAGTGTGCGTGTTTGTGTGTGTGCATATTGCACATCTCCCCTTCCTTGCATGCATTAGTATTCCAGCAGGGAGGCACAGAATGAGGTCAGTGTCTAATGGGAGCAGTTAAAGCTCATCTGTTTAAAACTTGCCTTGTCAAATCTAGGGCAAGAAAAGAGGTTGTGCTCTTGTGGGGAAGGACATCCCCCCATCACCTCTATGAAGGGGACTAAACTTGAAGCAACAAAAGGGGGATTTCATGCGCTTTCTTTTTCAGTTATGTCTGAAAATACAACTCTGGCCCCTGCTGTGACCCATCAGGAGATGACAGTGGCAATGCCTGTGAAGTCGTGAGCCCATGGTACTCCCAGGGTTGCTGCTGCTGCTGCTGCATCCTCTACTGTACAGAACCAAGGCGACAGGGAAAGATAGGTAACGAGGTCTGCGCTCCATATACTCTCTCTTATACTGGTGGTAACAAGACATTGTACATCAGGCTGAGAAAACCCAGAGCCGCAAAGGGGGCCAATGATCACTTCCTTTGACCTGCTGGCTGTGCTTTCCCTTTTGTAGCCACTCTGTGAGTGGCCTTCATCGCTGTGAGGCTGTGCTGCTGATTCCAGCTCATCTCCATGTGCACCAGGATGACTCAGATCCAAAGCCAGTCTGGCTTTCTCCTGCACCATTCCACGGGGTTGCTCTAACTAGACTGCAAGGTGTCTCTTCTGTGTTGTTGAACCTAGCAGGTGCCATGACATCCCTCTCTTTTGGATTCTCAAAACCTTCCTGAAGGGCAGCTCTCCCCTTGAGCATATCTTCTACCCCTTTGGATCTGCCCCAGCTTGCTGCTGTCCGTGAACTTGCTGAGAGTACTGTTTACCCCACTGTCCAGGCTGCTGCTGAAGACTCAAAAGGGATCAGCATCAGGCTCAACACCTGAGGAATGACACCTGTAATTTGGCCTGGAAAGCTGGAATGGTGTGCACAAGTGCAGCACCAATAGCCAGCCCGGATCTCAGGACAGCTGGTGAGATCATCAGGCAGAGTCATGCCATGCACAAGGCACCTGTGGAACTGCTCCCTGCAGGCTGCTGTGGGAGCCAGAGGCCTCTGTTGGGAGAGCAAGGGAAGAGGGTGCATCTGGGTGTTTTGGAAGAGTGATCTGACTCTCAGGAAGGAGAGTCCCAACCCACCCCTGGGCCACACGTGTGATTCTTGGAAGCAGGAAAGGAGATGAGAGTGTGGTTACAGGAGGGGCTGGCACAGCCCTGATTGTGGTAGAGCCGTGGCGCAATCACAGGGGCAGGACATCCAGGCCTTCCCTGTACCATCCTCAGTCCTTGTTCCCTACTTCCTTCAGGCACTCAGGGAGTGAGTCTCTGGTTTGCCAATTGGTGGGGTTAACGCAAAGGACACAGACACCAAGTTAAAGAAATATGCTTATTTTACTGGCTGTCTCAAGATAATACAAAAAGAATAAGCAATAGATAAGAAACAAGGCAATTAAGAAATAAAGAAATGCATCCAGTCATTGCTATACTGGACAAGTCATAGTGATTAAGAGAAAGATATATCACCAATTGCCCTCATACTTTACCATCACTCAGATTCACGCTTCAGCTGGGGAACCCAGTCACAGCGAAGGATCAGAGAGCCTTTCCTGGCAATTGGGAAGTCCTGCACAGTGCGTCCACTCACAGGTGAGGACTCCATCTTTGCTGTGAGAGGGTCCTTCTTTTATACAGCTTAATAAACAAATCTATAAATCTACCTATTTGACAAAATGTACAGGAGACATCTGTTGGATTGGCTCGCCTCGTCATCCTCCTTCGTGATTTTTCCCCAAGCCTGGCCAGGGCTCAATGAGGAACCAAGGGAATTTGTGTACTCAGCCTTGATGGCATCTTTCTAAACTAGGAAAGGTCAATATCTTCCCATATCGTTTTATCCAAACTACCCATCTCGTTAATGAGATATTCTATCCAAGCTACGTATTTTGCTAACAGTCAAACATACCTCACTTATGATCGGATACAATGTTGTATAATGTTTGGTTGTGAGGTTCATCTAGAGGGCAATTTTGGTTCAGGGCCTGTTGTTCAGGCCTTAGTATTCCAGTCTCCAAGACCAAGGAAGGACTCAGGTTCATCTGCTGTGAGTGTTTACACGCCTGCGGTGCCCACCTCCTTCCCCCTCAGGCAGGCTCCTGAGCTCTCCAGGCAGGATCCCTCTCCCCGTCTTGTGTTCTCAGGCTGTGACCTGAATCACTGTTGAGAACTCTAGAAAGACACTGGCACTCAACCCTTTTCAGCTTCTCCTGGCATGTGTTTTTGCTGAGGTCTGCCCCCCTGGGTCTGGGTGGCTCTCTGTCCCTGGGGGTAGGAAGGTCTGGTCCCCCCCCATCTTGGTGCACCAGTACGCAGGATTTGCACTCCCTCTGCATCAGTGTGAGCTTCCTTACCAGCCAGGGAAAAGGGTCCCTTTGCCATGCAGGATTTCACCCTTCTCTGTGAAAGGTGCTGCCCAAATTTGACTCAGGTGTCACAGACTTGCCCCTGGTGTCAGCAGCCCTTTAACACTGCTGGCTGCAGCTCAGTCTCCTGCACTGATGCACAAGAAAAGCAGCTTAACAGGTTTTTGCTCTTTGGGCTGGGCCATATCGGAGGAGGCCTCTGGACCTTCCCCACAGGTGCAGTGGGGGAGCGTGTGTGTCAGGATTCAGCCTGGGAAAGGTTCTGACCTGCCCACATGGCCCTTGCAAGCAGGACCCTGCTAAAGGCACACTGAAGAGCAGCACCCAACTTGGGCAACCCTCTCTATCCACTACCATGACCCTTCTGCCATCACATCATTCCCCCCTAGGAGGGCTGGCTGGCTGGCTGCTGCCTCCTCTTGGCTGCATCTTGGCCCTCAAAGCACGCTTCCTTCTCTGCACTGCAAACCTCTTCCTGCCTCACTAAACAGGTCCTGGTGCCACCCCTCCATGGTACAGGCCCTCAATCAACAGGAAGGACCTGTTTTGCCAATTGACGGGGTTAACACAAAGGACACAGACACCAAGCTAAAGAAATAGGCTTATTTTACTTTAGTAGAAATAGAAATTTTACTATAGTAGAAATAGCAGAAAGAATAAGCAAGGTAATGCACCTAGACATTACTATTTAAAGCTAGCTATAGTGATTAAGAAAGATACATCACCAATTGCCCTCATACATTACCATCATCCAGACCCGTGCATCAGCTGGGGAGCCCCGTCACAGCGAAGGGTCGCAGAGCCTTTCCCGGCAATTGGGAAGTCCTACGCAGTGCGTCCACTCGTAGGTGAGGTCTCCGTCTTTGCTGTGAGAGGGTCCAGCTTTTATACAGTTTAACAAACAAGTCTAAACAAAACGCACAGGAGATATCTGGTAGATTGATATGCCTCACTCAGGCATGTCCGGATCTGGCCAGGATCCGGGCATGTCTGAGGAGTTTCTGTTTTTCTTTACATTTGGGATTTATAGTTACTTCCTATTGTTTACTTATAGTTCCCAAGGATTGTTCCCAGGGTTACATTTTCATGCTGATAAGATACTGGTTGCTTCAGTCTGCTGATAAGATGCTGATTGCTGGTCGGGGAATTCACTCAGAAGTCAACTTTGGTTTGAGGCCTATTGTTTGGGCCCCTTTTTGTTTCAATCGGTCCTTTGACTTATGAGTGAAGATCACGACCCTTTTGGAAGAGCCCAATATGTTCGCTCTATCCGTTTGATACGATACCATACATAACAATTATATAAAGTAATAATAATAATGATAACTAACAGTATTACAAGAGGATGTATTAAGAAATTCAACACTTGGGTTGCAGAGGATGAATATCCAGTAAAGATGTCCCACCAGTGGTGTGCAGTCTCCTTTTCCATCTGGCTAGCTAGCGACATTAGTTGATTCTTTGTGATTACAGTCTGTATCACAGAGTCTGACAGAGTTTTATTTCGTCGTTCTAGGTGTCGTCGCAAATGTTCTGATTGTTCCATGATGGTTTTCAGTGGAGTCAGGGATAAGCTGATTCCATTAAGTTCTAAGCTTTGGGGATGCCAGTACACGTTTAGTCGTTCTTCATGCGTTGAATAAAAAGTATACATCTGTCCATGCCAGATGAAATAGAATACATTTCTGAGGCATCCCGAAAATGGAGTACTTAGATTATACATTTCTATAATATTTTTATCATTTGTTACTATACAAACATGCTTAGCACTAATTTCTACAAACATATCAAAGCTTTTGGGCAAAATTGTCCATTTACACAGATTCACTGAATGTTCCAATAAACATGGTTCATATAACCGCGAGCTTTGTCCACACAATAAACCATTTGCTGTGGACGTACACAAATCTAATTTATGGGTTCGATTCCTAGAGTCTATATAATCTCCCTCCAAGTGGGGCAGCCAATATTCTGGTTCAAAGGGTGGTTTTTCCCCAAAAATTACAGGCAATACTAGAAATTTACACATAACTTCAGGTTGGCTAACATCGTAGTGGACTATTTGACCAGCACAGAATAAATCTGTGCACTGCACTGTCTGTGGAGATAGTTTGACCCAATGGGTTTGAGGAATCCATTTCTTAAATATGTTTCTCCATAACAGCTCATTATTAGCTATTAAGTACTAGATATAGTGACATTTGAATTATCTGTAGGACAGGTTACAAAAAGTCGTCCACGATCTCTCCATCGTGATGCTGGTCCTGAAGGCCACCAGTATGTACATGTTTCGTTATACTGAGTACTGAAAGTAAGATTGGCTATAATACAGGCAGAATTGGCTTAGCATCGGAAATCATCCTGTTGTCTTGTCTTGGTTGCATTTTTCCATTGCCACCTAAGCGGTGTCTCTCGTGGACCTTCCAGTGGCCATCCTGGTGTGAAAGCCTTTCCCAAATGGACCATGATGATACACAGGCAAATCCATCTTAGCAGGATCTAAAAGATAGAATCTTAAGACATCTAGTTATTCTCGCAGATAACATTTAGTCGCAGGAACATATTCCCATTTTTCCTGTCCAGGTTTCATGATTAAAACAGTATTGTCTTTTCCTGTGGCTATTACTTCAGCTGGTTCAGGAGGTCCGCTTGAACTCTGGACCCATACTTTAGCTCCGTTATTGAAATTAGTTGATCCAAACCCTTTATCTCCACGAACAGTGGTGACTTGAGGTGGATCCCCTTTTTTTCACAATTGCTTTCAAAACTGGCAATATCAATAATTGTGCGAGTTTTGGGTAATACTTCCCGATGCCCACAATGCCACTGAATTCCGAAAAAAAAATTTACAGTTTGGGATGGTTCTTGAATCTTGTTAGGATTAATTTCCCAACCTTTCTGTCTCATATGATCTACCACCTGTTCAAGTATTTGTTGTACTTCCTTCTCATCATTTCCCTGAATTAGGATATCATCAATATAATGCACTATTTGCATATGAGGAGGCAATTTTATCTTATCCAGATGCTCAGCCACTGTCCGATGGCAAATGGTTGGACTATGCAGCCATCCCTGAGGCAATCTGGTAAAGGTATACTGTCTTCCTTGCCAGGTGAAGGCAAATTGGTCCCAATGCTCCTCTGCAATTGGGATAGTGAAAAAGGCGTTAGCTAAATCTATTACAGCATACCAAGTCCCTGAATGCTTTTGAACCTTTTCTATTAAAGTAATAGTATCTGGTACAGCTGCTGTAAGTGGTGGGGTGTGTTTATTTAATTCCCTAAAATCTACTGTCATTCTCCATGACCCATCACTTTTCTTGACAGGCCATACCGGATTGTTCCAAGCTGTGGTAACTGTTTTCAACACTCCTGCATCTAATAAATCTTTAATTGTCTGTGATATCTCCTCATGCCCTCATGGAATTCTATATTGTTTCATAGTCACCAATTTAGTAGCAGCAGGAATCTGTACAGGAGGCATTTTCACTTTTCCTACTAAAATTGTTTTAATACTGAAATGATTTTTTTTTTTTTACCCCAAACTGGTACTGACCGTCTGGGAGATTCAAAGTTAGTCCCTTCAGAACGTCTATTCCGATTATGTATTCAGGAATGGGGACAATCATGACTGAATACAGTCGTTTTGGGAGGTTTCCTATTTTCATTTCAATTTGAGTTTGTACAGCTTCAATTTGTTTCCCTCCCAGACCTGTAATGATTACAGGTTGTCCTTTAAATTTCTTTGGATTCCCATATATCAAGGAGGCCTCCGCTCCTGTGTCAATTAAGGCTTTTACTGTTTGTGAGGACCGGTTTTTCCAAAATATTTGGAGCTCCACATGGGGCTGTCGGTCCTTCCGTGCCCATTGCACTGGAGCTTGGCCATAATTTCATCCCTGTTTACTGCTCTGGACAATTTCCCTAGTTTCCTTCCATGGGTATAAATCAGAATACAGCTCCCAATCCCCCCTTTCCCCCGGAACAACTGATCTGCCCACGGAGGGCCCACCGTGTGCAGATGGGAAGTCCCGCTGAGGCTCAGGAGGAGGTGCTGTAGGCTGAGTTACCCCTGGCTTCTTAGTTTCAGAACTTTGCACTCTCCTGCTAGGCTTATTCAGCCCTCTTTGTTTGTATATTCGCCACATCTCGTTAGTTGGAACACCATCAATCTTTTCACGAGATAGGCCATCCTTCAGTAAAGCTGTAAACATTTCTTTGCGAGAGACTCTGTTCTCATTTCCTTTAGGGCTGTCCCGAGTATCTCGGTTTCCTGCGCTTCCTCGGGGGCCCCATTCTCCAAGATCACCTAGCTGCTGTATTTTTTCAATTATTTCATCAATGGGATTTCCGGTCTCATTAATTAAGAGAGTCATTATTACATTTTTATATGCTGGTGGGGCAGTTTTAATCAATCGGTTTCTATGAGTGACAGACAAGGCAGCTTGCATCATTCTGTCAGGGTCTCCTATAAAGATTGCCAATTTCATCCCTTCCTCCTTCATCCGCTGTATACAGTCTCGCAAAGTATACCAGGGACGTTCCCCACCTGGCCAATCATTCTCCGTGGGGTATTTATTATTACATCCCCGGGCAGCCAAGGTTAACAAATTTGTATCCTGAGGATTATTTCGGAATGCAGCTTGCACAAAGGAGTCAGAACTCAAAACTAAAAACTTCCTAGAGTCCTCTGGATCTAGGGTTACCCCTGCTGCTCCCTGATCGTGCAAACGCACCATCCAAGAGAGCAGGGGTTCCCCCGGTCTCTGCTTAAATCTTTCAATTATATCATTTATTTCATGCTGAGTATAATCTTCAATCACATCCTTCCTTACTTGTTGCCCGTTAGTATCCAATTCTATTTTCCGTCTCCACACTGGTTTTACATCCACAGGTTCATCTGAGGAACCAGCCTCATCAGAACCTGTAGAATCCCAAATATCTCCATCCCATCTGTCAGGATCCCACTGTACCCCTGCTTCTGCAATCACAGCATGCACTTTCCTACGGTTTACTCGTCCCCTTCTTTTCTTATACTTATACTGTGCAACTCTTACTGCAGCTTTTTCAGCTACAGTCTGATAAGTATCCAACTTATCGGCAAGCAACTTGTTTTGACACTGTAACATTACAATTTGATTCTGCAAATCACACATCTGTCGCTCCATGTGGGAGCGCTCTAACAACAGTTTTTCTTTCTGTTGGTGCTGTTTCCGATATGCTGTTAACAAAACCCATCCCCGTCTTCCCGAACACACAATTTCTTTTCCTTTTTCGATAGATAATTTTTGGATACATTTTAATACATCCAGTGGTTCAGCTTCTTTTAGCCAACTTTCCCACTGTTCACATGGTCCTCCGACCTTAGCCCACTCAAGAGCCAGTGAACTATAAGGAAGGTCTTCCCATCCAGGAATTTCAGATGGAGCTGATTCATTACGTTTAGATTTAAAAAATGACATTTTGTTCTGATCCTGTCCGTGACGCCAAATTTGTTTTGCCAATTGACGGGGTTAACACAAAGGACACAGACACCAAGCTAAAGAAATAGGCTTATTTTACTTTAGTAGAAATAGAAATTTTACTATAGTAGAAATAGCAGAAAGAATAAGCAAGGTAATGCACCTAGACATTACTATTTAAAGCTAGCTATAGTGATTAAGAAAGATACATCACCAATTGCCCTCATACATTACCATCATCCAGACCCGTGCATCAGCTGGGGAGCCCCGTCACAGCGAAGGGTCGCAGAGCCTTTCCCGGCAATTGGGAAGTCCTACGCAGTGCGTCCACTCGTAGGTGAGGTCTCCGTCTTTGCTGTGAGAGGGTCCAGCTTTTATACAGTTTAACAAACAAGTCTAAACAAAACGCACAGGAGATATCTGGTAGATTGATATGCCTCACTCAGGCATGTCCGGATCTGGCCAGGATCCGGGCATGTCTGAGGAGTTTCTGTTTTTCTTTACATTTGGGATTTATAGTTACTTCCTATTGTTTACTTATAGTTCCCAAGGATTGTTCCCAGGGTTACATTTTCATGCTGATAAGATACTGGTTGCTTCAGTCTGCTGATAAGATGCTGATTGCTGGTCGGGGAATTCACTCAGAAGTCAACTTTGGTTTGAGGCCTATTGTTTGGGCCCCTTTTTGTTTCAGGACCCAGCCTTCACCCCTCCACATCCAGCCTGCTTGTCTCTCCTTCATCAGCTCTGGTAAAGGAGCACAGAAGGGCAATGGGTTTTTGTGTCCTACCCTCTAGCCTCGCATGTGTTTTTTCTCAGTGTCACCAGGGACCAGAAATGCCTTGTGAGTAGAACAGTTCACAGCAGAAAAGCTCTCAAGGCTCATTTATTTTCAGACCCTGTCAGGGGTGGGATTCAAACCAAAACCGTCAAGAGAATTTGACTTGCACAGAGACACAAACAGGCCGTACGGTGTCTCTGGTGGTTGGCCAGGACCCTCTGGTGCCTCCTGTAGCCAGCTCCTTCTGTGACCTCTCCCTGAGGAACACACCCACACGTGGCTCCCAAGCCGCTTTACTCACTCGCTGCATCAGCTGGCCTGATACTCGAGAGCAACCACACACTGACTTGCATGCCCTCACACGCTCCACTTGCTGGCCCATTACTTCCACTCACCCTGGTGTGCCCAGGTGAGTCTCTATGGCCTCTGGGCCCATGCCAGCGACTGGCACCACCGAGACAGGAACCACGGCGACCTGTGGTTTGACTCCCGTTGCTGGCCTTTAGACTTCCATACACACACTTACACACAGAACAGAGAGCCCCCCACCAGGGAAAATCTTTAAGGAATCGTGAGGAATACAGATTAAGAAGAGGACAAGGCAGGCTGCACTGCTCGGAAGCAGGGCATGGCCAGGCAAGCATCCTGAGCGGCAGCCAGCTCTTGAGTGACAGCCACGTTATCCCATTTTCCCTCTAGTTTTCTCACGGTTCTTCCTCCCAGGACCACCCTGAAGCCTCCCTTCCCCCACTTCTGCTTCCTCAACCCAAAACATTCCATACTGAGTCTCGTGCTGTCCTGTGATGCTCTTTCCCGGCACTCCTCACAGTTTTCCAGTACTTCAAGGCTGCTACAAAGAGGATGGAGACTCTCTCTCTTAAAAAAGAGCCACACGGAGAGGAGAGGGATCAAGCGAGAGAGGTTTCACCTTGATATAAGGAAGACATATCTTACAGTGAGAGCAATCACTCATTGCAACAACCTCCCCAGGGACGTGGTACAGTTCCTGTGATGGGAGGTTTTCAAGGTGCAATGGGACAGGGCGCTAGATAATCTCATCTAGGCTCTGTTGGAGAATGGCTCAGAGACAAGGGTCCTGAGCCCACCGAGCAATTGTATGATCAGAGCCTGCTCTAGCTGCTGATGCTGAGCCTCACTAGGGTTTGCCTGCAGCTGCTCACAGCTGCTGATACAGGAGGAATGTCAAGGACGCTTCAGCCCTGTGTACCGTGGTGTGTCGAAAACAGGTTAAGGGGAATTAGGAATAGTGGTCTGAGAAACCCAGTGTTATGATAACGGTGGTCTGAGAAACATTGTGTTACGGTACAGGATGCTGATAAGGAACTAAAAGTTGATGTTTAACCACAGGAATGAAGAAGTGCATAACAAAGACGTAACTAGCTAACTGGCCAATGATGAGCTATAATTTTGCAATATGTATGAGCTTATTAACCATTGTATTTAACCACGTTGATAGCGGACAATAAACGAGACTTGCTGATGACCACCTGGTGTCTGCGTCTCCCTTCTCCGACAAGGCTCCCTTTTGCGCAAAGGGTTGGACCAGATGAACTTCTGATATCCCTAGCAATGGGGGCGATTATATGATTCTGTGAATACGCGGGCTCCCGTCTTACTGTGTTCTGTGTCTTCTGAGGCGAGCCGGTGAGTAATGGGGCTCCTTCCACGAGAGCTCTCACCCCAGACTGGCCTTGTCTCCATTGCTGTGGGAGTCCAGGGGCGAAAGGGGAGGAGGCTCTCTCCAACCAACCCAGGAAACTGTGAGGAACCGTCATTTTAACAGGGGAGGAACTCTATTGGGTACTCAGCTGGTTGGGACCTGAGAAGAAGGGAGAATGAAACACGACTCTCCTGCAAAGCTGATGCCTGCTGTCTTTAATGAGAAAGTCAAAGCCAGATGGGAAAGAGGAGAGCTTAAGCAATGGAATTTGGAGGCTGAATAAAGCTCAGAAGAGCGCTGCCATCGGAAGGAAAACCTCCATGGCAGGGATGCTTCTTTTCCAGTTCCCCTCCAAGGCTCTGGCAGTCATGTATCACCTAGACCCATTGCTACGGAAGGAAGGGGGCAGTATTACATGGGGAGCGTAAGGTAAAGCAGAGCAAGAGGGGCAAAGAGAGAGGCTTCCTTGGGAAGAGATGGAAGGCCAGCGCAGGCCCCTTCCTCCACGCGGAGCGGTGGGAGCTCAGTTCCTCTGCAGACCAAGGCCGCGCTCTCAGGGCTGGCTCCAAGGCTTTCCTAGAGGCTCCTGGCGCTCGGCCACGGGCAGGCAACCCACGGGCTTCAGCACAAGAGATTGCCCCGTCCCAGGGCCCCGCAGAGCCCGCGGCCCAGACCGGACCACCCGAAGCCCCCCAACCCCAGGGAGCCCCCAGAAGCGATGGGCACACTGCCAGCACTGAGAGAGCTCCCCACGGCAGCCGACGCGGTGGACCCCACGGCTGTGCTCTGAGGGAAGGAACTGAGGATTGGGCCCGGCAGCGTCACCATCACTGGTGAGGGCTGGATCGTAACGCTGGAATCGGCGCACCGGATGACGCACGGCTCATTGCAGCTGTTGGCAAGCGGGGCTGAGCCGCAGGCAGTTGGCAGGCACGGGCTGTAGCACGACATGTCTCACGGAGGGAGGCCACCCTGCAAGACCGGGAGGGAGCAGGGGGCATTAGCTGCTGGGCCATTTCAGACCCCCAGCTTGGCTCCTCTGACAACAAACCAGTACCTGGGTAAGGCCACATCTCCCTGGGACGTTCCTTTATGTGCCAAGAGTGACCAAGGCCACTCGCTGTATCGTGGATGGGGGAGGAAGCACCTGGTGAGTGGTTCGACGGTACTAGACGTGAAGCCTCAGGCTTCAGCAGAACCACTGCTACAAAGGAGCCCAGCTGACTCCCTCTCAGAAGGGAACAAAGCTCTCCCTCTTCCCTCACCAGCTTACCTCCTAGAAGAGGGAAGCACAGTGTCTTTTCAAGCCTGGACCCCGTATCAGAAGGACCACGCTCAGAAGGGAAGCAGTCCCTTTGACAGAAATCCTGACAGCAGGAGGAGAAGGAGTGAGTTCAGACTTACCAAGTTCACCGTGGAGAGCAAGGGAAGAGATGTGGCTAGAAGATCCTGGAGTGGCACAGGCTTTTTATATGGTGAACCAGCGCCTCAGGAGACCTGAGACATCCCTTCTTTGTGAAGCACGTTGACAAACACCAATTTGAGGCTTGCAAAGCACAGCCGAGAGATGAAGAACTTGACTCTTTCATCTGAAAGGCCTGGCCTGCGTTTCCCTATTAGGTGAGAGCACAGAGATTCAATTAGATGCTCTCAAAGCAACGGTCATTTGAGGTCCCATGCCAGTTCTGAGGAAAGGGCTTCAGTAGCCCCGGGCCCTGTGTGTGGCTTGTGCACATCCTTGCTGGGGAACGTAACTACCACTCTCAGTCAGTCCTTCAGCTGTGGAGCACTGCTGATGAAGGCTGCTCACATGGGTCTCCTGTTGAAGGGCTGAGGCTGACCCTGAGAAACACAAGGCCTCGCAGGGCCACGGAAGGGCTCAGCAATCAGCCAAGCCCGGCTGGATGCCTGTCTGGCCAAGGGAGACGGAAGGGAGAGGACTCAGATCCCCAGAGGTGGTTGGAAAACGAAGGCCAAAGAAGGACTCTCTGTGAGGTGGAGAGAACTGCCACTGTGTGAAGGGATGGGGGCACTGGGAGCGTGCCTACAGGGGCCAGGTAGCTCTGTGGTAGCCTCAAGGAACAGGAAAAAGGAAAAAAAAAAGGAAAAAGAAATGAAAAGGAAAAAAAAAGGAAAAGAAAACCAAAGGGAAAGAAGAACAAGAAAAAGTGGAAAAAGATAAAGAGAAAAAGGAGAAAGGGAAAACGAAACAGGTACTGTTCCATAGAAATCTGTCAATTCTCATTCTCAGAATTCTCATTCTCAAAGTGGGTGTCAGCCCCAAGGGTGCAAAGTCAAAATGTCTGAGGAGTAAGCTCACAGGCATTTGACTGAGGGTGCTTTTGGCTTTCGGTTGCCTTGCCAGCCCTGGGAAGGACGTGTCCTCTTGTGGCTGCAGTTCGAGGCAGAAGGCATCTTGTGGAGCAAGGATGGGCAGGCGCTGTCCGCTTCCTGCCCTCCGGTGTTACCACACGCCTGCTGTGGTAGGTGGATACATGTGCCCTCTCCCTCTTCCGCAGTTTTTCTCGGGTGCAGCAAATGCCAGGCTCCTCGTGCGGTAGAGGAATTCCTCCCCACCCTTCCCGCATCCAGCCGCAGGAGCACAATGGCAGACCAAGGAGGAGAGCAGCCCAGCGATGACGCCCACTGCCTGCTGTAGCGGAGCTATGATGGGCTGTGTCATGCTCCTGTGTGGTGGCAAAGGAGTCTACGTGAGGAGCAGAGTGTCTGTCCTGGCATCTGATCCTCTCTGCACAACCTCTCAATTGCCACAAGGCAGAGCAGAGAGGGAGGAGCAGCAACGCTGTACTCAACTTCCCTCCGTACCCACCACGGCCTTTGGCATTTTCTGGTGCTCGTCACTATTTTGAGCGCTCATCCATTAGTACACTGGCCAGGAGCGGAACAGCCACAAGGCAGGTCGTCCCATTTGGGCAGTTTCCCTCGAGGCTGGTTCCTGCTGGCCACTTCCCCTGTGGAGATTGCTGTGGGCAACGCGTTCCCCTTCTGTGGGTCTCGGCCATGTCTCAACGGGCCACATCTCAGGGCTCTGGGGGCCAGAAGAGATAGGCAACCACTTCCCTCCTCTTCAGTTGAGGACACGCTGGGGGTCGACTGCCTCGCAAGTTCCCCAGGGAGCCTCAGAGCCCTCAGGAGGGAGGGTCGCTGGCTGCTTTGCCAGCGCACTTCTCGTTGCACTGGGAAGAGGCTCGGGTGGCTGCCTCCCACCCTGGTAGCCTACTGACTCCTGGGACCTGTTTCTGCATGTACAGCAACCTCAGTCCGGTGGTCTGTCACACCCATCTGCCAAAAAAGCAGGCTCCCAGGCCGCGGACACATAGGGGCAACAACTTTCCTCGCGTTGATCCGTGCTCCCAGAAATGTCTGGCGGTGGGAACGTCAGGGCATATCCGTGCTGTTCTCCCTTGGCTACTGCTTCACCAAGGAGCATGACAGGATTTCAAGGAGTCACCAAGTGGTCGGGCAAGACGCTAGCAGCCGTGACAACACTGTACAAAAAACTGCATTTCTGCAGGGGTGCGGACACAAGGTTGCACGTAGGGCCCTCTGCACACTGGAACCCATTTCCTCCAGAGCCCCTGATGCCCGTGCATGCATGATCCGCACCAAGGTGGATCCAAGGTCTCTCATAGCGCCTCGGCACTTTTTGGTGAGGCACGGGTGGCTCCGAGGTGGTCTGCCGGTGTGACCTTGCAATTAAATGGCTCTGAATGTGCCAATTTATCCCTGAGCCAAGGAAAACAAGCCAGACCCTCTGCGTCAGTGACCTGAACAAGCCACGCGGCAACGATGCACAGATGAGTGTTGTTTGGGAAGATTGTGCTGAAGCAAGCACGTCCACTCTCTGTCAGGCATGAGTCAGCAGGCTCCTTCATCACACTCGAGGGCTGTTGCTTCTCCTCAGGAGAGTAATGAGCAAAGTCCTGGCAGGCAAGGCAAGGGCTGTGCAGTTCCCAAAAAAGACACTCTGGCCTTTCCTGACTGAAGACAACAGCTGAACTGCTGGGCTCCCTTTACAAGTCTGGAAAGCATGTGCACCACCGAGGCCCGAGGGGAGCAGAGATCTGCCTCCGAGTAGCCTGATCTACTCCAGCACTAGCCTCGGTGTCCCCACCCCTGCACACAACAGGGTTTCTCTCCAGACCGCAGGAGGGCCTTGTCTGACCATCACCTTTGAATCACCCCAGGGACGTGAGTCTCCTCCGTTCTTTGTCCCTCAGCAGAACAGCCATCCCGCAGAGGCTTGGCTGGGCTCTGAGCCAATCCACAGGCGGCAGGCACTGCTGTTGCTCAGGGTCAGCCTCAGCCCGTGCAAGAGACACTTGTCTGAGTGGCCTTCAGGCGTGCTCCACAGGCAAAGTCCTATGTCAGCGGTGGCCATGTTCCCCAGGAAGGGCAGGACACGTACAACGCCTACTTGTGGCCTGAATCTGCTGCAAGGCTTCACCGGCAACTGGAGTGAGACCTCAAATGAGCGTGGGTCTGAGCAAGAAACATAATTGCTATCAGCAAAACCACGTCAGTCCTACCCAGGATGAAAAAGGAGCCAAGCATCTCAGGCAAAGGAGGCACGCCTGTCATCTCCCAGCAGAGCTCTGAGAAGCCAAAATTGCTGTTTCTCAGCCTGCTTCGTGTTTGTGTCATTCTTCAGCTCCCCCGGGGCTCTGGGCCATGGTATAAAAGTGTGCCCAACTCCCAGCTCCTCTACCGTCTCCTCGCGCCTTCCTCTGCTCTGTGAAGTTGGTAAGTGTCAGTTCATTTTGCCCCATGTCTCCTCAGTTGGCAGGACAGTTTTCGTGGGAGAGGGCTGCATGCATTTGTCCTCCCTTGTCCTCGGAGAATGGTCTAGGGTGTGAAACAGGGCATCGGTTAGTTTCTCTGCCAGCCATGGTTCCTTCCGAGGCTCGTGGCACGTATGGCCAGCACTCTCTTAACCAACAACTGGGCACTTCCTCCACCATCTGCAGTTCAGCAATGCTCCTTTTGCATTATTGGCATGATGAGAAGCTTCCTCAGGAGAGCTAGTGCCACCACAGACGTCTTGTTCCATAGTGGCTGCTGTCTTCAGGAACCCTGTTGCGTTTCACTCAGACATGTGCCCTCCTGTGTGGATGAGTGGATGAGAGGAGCCTGACCTGACAAGACCAGGGGTCTTGAGGGTGGGGGCGGGGAGAAGGAGACTTATTTGTCTGAGTGAACAAATTGATTCTGGTACGAGGGCTGATGATCGGGGAGTACACAGCCCGATGCCGGGAAGAGGGAGCCTCTTGGTCTGCAGTAGAAAATCTTTCCCTGACTAAGTCCACGGCATCAAGGCTATGCTTAAGCCGTCTGGAAAACCTGGCATCCATTTCCTCATACCGGGATGGGGCTTACGGAGGACTCTCTCTGCGGCGCCTTCCCTACCAAATTGTGAAGGCTAGAGCAGAAGGGTTGCTGTGAAAAATCCTCGCAGCTTGCAGACGTACCCTTGGTAACGGAGCAACCAACCGGAGGTAGCTGAGTACCTCCATGGGGCAAGCATGCCTGGGTGTGCCAAGGCCGGCTGATATATAGGCCGTGAAGGAGCTCGGCTTGGACAGGGGGACCTTCCTTGCGTTTGGATGGAGCCTCTCGGATCACCCTTCAATTACAAGCAAATACCCAGCGCAGGCCCACCAAAATGCACGGAAAGGCCCTCTCTGCAGACACTGGAGGTCCATCAACTCTTGGGCAATGCCACTGCTTCTGCCTTTGAGAACATTTACCAAGCGTGTCCCTGCATTTCATGGGGGCATTGCAAGTAACTCAGGCCAGGTTCAACCAGGTCCCCGTGGATGAGACACGCCAGGCAGGTGAGAGAAGAGGTCTTCAGATACGGCAGGGTGTGACCAGGCAGCAAGGGGTTTTGGGCAAGGGAGAGGAGGGTGCCTCATGGTGTTCTGCCAAAAGCACGGCAGGGCAGGATTGCAGGCCCTCCTGTTGGACACAGCTTTCTTGACTCGTGTCTCATGCCAAAATCTCTCTCTGCTGAGCTCACAGGCACTGGTTTGTTGTCAGAGGAGCCAAGCTGGGGGTCTGAAAGGGCCCAGAAGCTAATGCCCCCTGCTCCCTCCCGGTCTTGCAGGGTGGCCTCCCTCCGCGAGACATGTCGTGCTACAGCCCGTGCCTGCCAACCGCCTGCGGCCCAACCCCGCTTGCTAACAGCTGCAACGAGCCGTGCGTCATCCGGTGCGCCGATTCCAGCGTTACGATACAGCCCTCGCCAGTGATGGTGACGCTGCCGGGCCCAATCCTCAGTTCCTTCCCTCAGAACACAGCCGTGGGGTCCACCGCGTCGGCTGCCGTGGGGAGCTCTCTCAGTGCTGGCAGTGTGCCCATCGCTTCTGGGGGCTCCCTGGGGCTGGGGGGCTTCGGGTGGTCCGGTCTGGGCCGCGGGCTCTGCGGGGCCCTGGGACGGGGCAATCTCTTGTGCTGAAGCCCGTGGGTTGCCTGCCTGTGGCCGAGCACAAGGAGCCTCCAGGAAAGCCCTGGAGCCAGCCCTGAGAGCGCGGCCTTGGTCTGCAGAGGAACTGAGCTCCCACCGCTCCGCGTGGAGGAAGGGGCCTGCTCTGGCCTTCCATCTCTTCCCAAGGAAGCCTCTCTCTTTGCCCCTCTTGCTCTGCTTTACCTTACGCTCCCCATGTAATACCGCCCCCTTCCTTCCGTAGCAATGGGTCTAGGTGATACATGACTGCCAGAGCCTTGGAGGGGAACTGGAAAAGAAGCATCCCTGCCATGGAGGTTTTCCTTCCGATGGCAGCGCTCTTCTGAGCTTTATTCAGCCTCCAAATTCCATTGCTTAAGCTCTCCTCTTTCCCATCTGGCTTTGACTTTCTCATTAAAGACAGCAGGCATCAGCTTTGCAGGAGAGTCGTGTTTCATTCTCCCTTCTTCTCAGGTCCCAACCAGCTGAGTACCCAATAGAGTTCCTCCCCTGTTAAAATGACGGTTCCTCACAGTTTCCTGGGTTGGTTGGAGAGAGCATCCTCCCCTTTCGCCCCTGGACTCCCACAGCAATGGAGACAAGGCCAGTCTGGGGTGAGAGCTCTCGTGGAAGGAGCCCCATTACTCACTGGCACGCCTCAGAAGACACAGAACACAGTAAGACGGGAGCCCGCGTATTCACAGAATCATAGAATCGCCCCCATTGCTAGGGATATCAGAAGTTCATCTGGTCCAACCCTTTGCGCAAAAGGGAGCCTTGTCGGAGAAGGGAGACGCAGACACCAGGTGGTCATCAGCAAGTCTCGTTTATTGTCCGCTATCAACGTGGTTAAATACAATGGTTAATAAGCTCATACATATTGCAAAATTATAGCTCATCATTGGCCAGTTAGCTAGTTACGTCTTTGTTATGCACTTCTTCATTCCTGTGGTTAAACATCAACTTTTAGTTCCTTATCAGCATCCTGTACCGTAACACAATGTTTCTCAGACCACCGTTATCATAACACTGGGTTTCTCAGACCACTATTCCTAATTCCCCTTAACCTGTTTTCGACACACCACGGTACACAGGGCTGAAGCGTCCTTGACATTCCTCCTGTATCAGCAGCTGTGAGCAGCTGCAGGCAAACCCTAGTGAGGCTCAGCATCAGCAGCTAGAGCAGGCTCTGATCATACAATTGCTCGGTGGGCTCAGGACCCTTGTCTCTGAGCCATTCTCCAACAGAGCCTAGATGAGATTATCTAGCGCCCTGTCCCATTGCACCTTGAAAACCTCCCATCACAGGAACTGTACCACGTCCCTGGGGAGGTTGTTGCAATGAGTGATTGCTCTCACTGTAAGATATGTCTTCCTTATATCAAGGTGAAACCTCTCTCGCTTGATCCCTCTCCTCTCCGTGTGGCTCTTTTTTAAGAGAGAGAGTCTCCATCCTCTTTGTAGCAGCCTTGAAGTACTGGAAAACTGTGAGGAGTGCCAGGAAAGAGCATCACAGGACAGCACGAGACTCAGTATGGAATGTTTTGGGTTGAGGAAGCAGAAGTGGGGGAAGGGAGGCTTCAGGGTGGTCCTGGGAGGAAGAACCGTGAGAAAACTAGAGGGAAAATGGGATAACGTGGCTGTCACTCAAGAGCTGGCTGCCGCTCAGGATGCTTGCCTGGCCATGCCCTGCTTCCGAGCAGTGCAGCCTGCCCTGTCCTCTTCTTAATCTGTATTCCTCACGATTCCTTAAAGATTTTCCCTGGTGGGGGGCTCTCTGTTCTGTGTGTAAGTGTGTGTATGGAAGTCTAAAGGCCAGCAACGGGAGTCAAACCACAGGTCGCCGTGGTTCCTGTCTCGGTGGTGCCAGTCGCTGGCGTGGGCCCAGAGGTCATAGAGACTCACCTGGGCACACCAGGGTGAGTGGAAGTAATGGGCCAGCAAGTGGAGCGTGTGAGGGCATGCAAGTCAGTGTGTGGTTGCTCTCGAGTATCAGGCCAGCTGATGCAGCGAGTGGGTAAAGCGGCTTGGGAGCCACGTGTGGGTGTGTGCCTCAGGGAGAGGTCACAGAAGGAGCTGGCTACAGGAGGCACCAGAGGGTCCTGGCCAACCACCAGAGACACCGTACGGCCTGTTTGTGTCTCTGTGCAAGCCTCTGAGGCTGAGGGACAAAGGATCCTGCCTATCAGTATGCTGAACAAACCAAACTCCTCTTGAAGTTTGCAACTTGAAGCTTCACGGTTGTCATGAGCTCCCTCAATCATCATACTGCTGCTTAGCCTCCGCTTGACCGGGTGGCTGACCCTCCCATCCTCTGGACAGGCTCCTCTCACCCACTCCATTGGAGAGCTCTGTGCACTGTGGACAGTTCCTTTCAGGAAGCGTAACCACCTTTCCTCTCTCTTCCCTCATACTCCTTTCTAAAGATCTTCTCCACATCCAAGGCAGCACGCCACTCATGACCAGTATCGCACCCCAGTTCTGCGAACCCTTGTCGTGGTTTAACCCCATCCAGCAACAAAGCACCATGCAGCTGCTTGCTCACTCCTCCCAGTGGGATGGGGAGCAGAGCAGGAAAAAACTAAAACTCGTGGGTTGAGATAAGAACGGTTTAATAGCTAAAATAAAACAAAATATAATAGTAACAACAGTAATAGTAATAAAATATACTCGTAATAATGAAAAGGAATATAACAAACAGAGAGAGAAAGAAAACCCAAGAAAAGATAATGATTCACGATGCAATTGCTCACCACCTGCGGACCAATGCCCTCCTGGCCAACTGCCCCCCATTTATATACTGAGCATGACGTTCTGTGGTATAAAATATCCCTTTGGCTAGTTTGGGTCATCTGTCCTGGCCATGCTCCCTCCCAGCTACTTGTGCACCTGCTTGCTGGCAGAACATGGGAAACTGAAAAACCCTTAACTTAGGAGAAGCGTCACTTAGCAATAACAAAAACATCCGTGTCTTATCAACGTTATTCTCACACTAAATCCAAAACACAGCACTGTACCAGCTACTAGGAAGAAAGTCCACTTTATCCCAGCCAGAACCAGGACAACCCTCTAAGAGCGCACCTTTGCAGGAACTTCACACTCCTCTTTGTCTCCATGAAGTGTGAATCTGTGTTGTGAGTGGTGGATTTAGACTGCTTAAAGAACCACCACCAAAGATATCAGCAAAAGTGGTTTTATTGAGATATGATGTTGTAAATGTGGGACTTAACAAAGTTCAAAGGTAAGGTTCACTCTATTGCTTACTGAACAACGTCACCAATACAGAATCAGATTTACCAATACAAAATCATAGTGCACTGCAATACAAGGTGTGGAATAATTATTAAAATGCCCAAAATACAGCATTTTTCACACATTAAGGAAAGCTATGTAATCAAAAAAACGGCTAGGGTAAAATGCAGCTGCAGCTGGTATGCGAGGAATCCACCACATCATCTGCGATTCCCGGGAAACACTGCTTGCAAAGCAACACGGGGAGCGAAGTGGGCTGGAGAGCTTACGGTCTCTGCCTGCGATGGTACAGCAGGTATGGAGACGAGGTGGCACTACAGACCTGATAGGCTGCATACTGGCCACCCTGAGCCAACGTCCTGTCGGATTTGGATGAAATGCTGTCCTCTGTGCGAACTTTGCTCGTTATAATGTCATTATAATACCAAAACACACCTCTATCCCAAAGGCTACCCGCCTCCAAGGTGCAACCACTCCTCTTTGAGTCTGTGCCGTGAGGTTTTGTAATCTATACCTTTAAATGTGAGGCGAGAGAATACTACTCCAATCATAATGAAGGCATTTGTGACTAGAGTCCACCTTGAAGGTAAAAAATAGTATAAAAATAGCCCGGGAAAGAGGGGAAGGTGGGGGGAAGACACCATCGTATGAACTTCTGGGACCAGTCGACGGGCCGAGCCTCTCTTTCCCTCCCCCATAGGGACGCCTTTGGGTAAGACTTCAGGACTTAGGAATCTTTCTAGAAAGTCTCTTTTCTGTTCTTATAGCCTGGCTGTATTGTTATAACTTTGTTGCATGCTTTATATATACTCTTATTTGCACGTGCTTTGCAGACAGTGTATTTATCACCGGCAATCATAAGAACCTCTGTATCTGTCATTTAAATAAACTGTACCATTTAAGTAGCTAGTGGTTTCAGTTTCTCACTGAACGCGACCAAAGAGTGGCCGTGCTAGTTCGTGAGCACGACTAGACTGAAGGTGCAGTCCACTATTAGTGTATCGGAATCGTAACAGTTCAATATACTGAACTCGACAGCACTGATAGTGGCGAATTGGTTATCACTCAGATTTTCTGCCTTAACCATTTCACGTGACAGAAAATTTGACGTAGTCGGCAGGATTGCCATGGATAAACTGCTGCAAAAATATGATTGTGCCCCTTCCCAGGTGGGGAAGGAGTGGGCCCAAAAATTCTGGAAGGATGACAAGAAAGTTGTAGAACGTATTGAAGAGTGTCGGATTGCACTAAAGCTCAGAGGTGGAAAAGGCAAGGGTGTGATTTGTGCGGTGTTAGGCGCCTGTTTGTCTTGTGCACAAAAAGAAGCTAAAGAAACCCCTGCTCCTAATCTGATTTCTGCTGTGGAGCATGCGGCTCTGAAATCAGAAAATGGATTGTTGAAATTATCATCAGTTTCTCAGAAGGAGACAGGAGAAAGACTAAGAACTCAAGTTGCTAAGCTTGTAAATGAAAATTAAAGTTTGGGAAACCGGAATGCTCGACTTGTGGGTGAAAATCTTCAACTTAAAATGCTATTGGAAAGGGTGACTGGGCTTTTAGATAAAATGCAGCCCTCAGCCCAGGTCCAGCAAATACGTAAGTTAGTGTGTTGTTCAGATTCCCGAGCCCAGAACAGTGATTTTTGGTCTAACAGTGAAGATGATGAAATAGACGAGGCAGAAGGGACTTCTATTTTGAAACCCACAGAGGCAGAAGGGACTTCTATTCTGAAATGTCCAGTCTTTCCTTTAGAAGCCCTGGTTAAAACAGACACTGCAGTTGAGGAGGAGGAGGAAGTCCGTACCACTGTGCGTACTATTCTGTGGACTCCGATAGAGTTGGTAAAAATAAGGGAGAAATATTCAAGGCGGCCGGGAGAGTCAGCAGTCGAGTATGTGTGGCGAGTCTCCTCTGAAGGGGGAGATAGGATTATGCTGAGTGAGGAAGAGGCAGGAGACTCTTGGGGAGCAGGAGTGTTTTTAACCACTATGCCCAGGGATCATAATTATTCCCTAACTGCTCGAGCAGCCTATTGGGCAGGTGGTATGGATCCGCGAGAAAGGGGGGAGCCATTAGAGATTAGATCTTCGGGTTACTCTGATCTGTCCGTGGCAGTACGGAAAGCAGCTTGTCTGCGAGCCATGTATGACAGAGAAGCATTTCGGAAATCCCCAATGTTAGCCCCTATCAACCCAAATCGTTTAGCCCCTCTCATCCGTGGTCTCCCTGAGTGTCTGAAGGCATTGGTTGGCAGCACTCGGGATCACATACGACACACTCGTGGTAATCGTAGACAGAGGGAGAGTTACTACGTGCCCACCTGGGATGAATATGTACAAGAAACAGACCGGTATGGGCGCCAAATGGGCTGGGCCAGCCTAACTAGTGAAAAGTCCTCCTATCACCCCCAGAGGGTTCTCGAAGTCCGAACTCATACTCAAAATCATAAATTGGAGGGATGGTTTAAGCCGGATAAGGACCGAAACGAGTTGTGGCGTAAAGCCCTAGAACTGGGAGTACCCCGACAAGTTTTGCACGGTCTCCCTACGGAGGATCTCCGTACACTGGTCCAATCTCTAATTAGAAAGAATAATTTGGCTGGGGAGAGAAATCTAACCAGAGAGTCCCCAAGCCATAAGAAAATAGTGCCTTCTGCACCAGAGAGTAACTCAATTGATTTGTCAGAGCCCCAGCCAAAAAACTCCTATCTCCGGGGAGGGCAGTGAGCCACCCTGCCCGGCGGGTACGAGCGATTTAATGTCTCTCTCATAAAGACTCTGAACATGTTACTGCCATTTCGGTTGGACCCCGGAAAATATTGGGAAACTTTATCTTTGAGACTGGAGCCCAAACCTCTGCAATCAATAAAAAAACTGCACAACTCCTGGGTATAAAACCCACCCGGCGCAGGGTCAACTTCACAAGAATTGATGGTGTGGTAAAAACATGCCCCACTGCAAAGATTAACCTCTGGTTGCCAGGACTAGAACAGAAGTGTTGGTGGGTGCCTCGCGTACTAACGTCCTGGGATTTGACATACTGCGTGGGCGAATGTGGAAATTCCCAGATGGAACTGTGTGGAGTTTTGCAGGACATGGAAAAGGATTAGAGACGGTGAAATCGAGTCTGTTGGAAACTTCCATACCTTTACCTCCCTCTAAAATCACTAATGTTTGGCGATATCCACTGCCTGCTGCTGCACTTGCAGGAATGGACAGGGTGGTATTAGAATTGGAAAAAAGAGGCATCATTAAAAGGACTCATTCGCCTTATAATTCACCGGTGTGGCCAGTAAAGAAGCCAACCGGACAATGGCGTTTCACAGTAGATTACCGAAAGTTAAATGCCAGTACTGCACCCCTGACTGCCGCGGTTCCGAATATTGCCGAGATTGTGACAATGATACAAGGAGCTGCCTATTCTTGGATGGCTGCCTAAGATGTTAAAGACATGTTTTTTATGATTCCCCTCCTAGAGCAGGACAAAGCACGGTTTGCATTCACGTGGAAAGGAGTCCAATATACCTTTAACCGACTTCCACAAGGATATAAACATTCCCCTACCATTGCTCACAATGCTTTGGCTAAGGTCCTGGCCGAGGTCCCTGTTTTACAGGGATGCACAGTATACCAATATGTTGATGACATCCTAATAAGGGGAGAGAACCCAGAAAGTGTAAAAGAAATGATGGAAAATATCCAAAAATCGTTACTAGATTACGGATTGGAAATTCCGGACACAAAGTGTCAGAGACCTGCACAAGAAGTTAAATTCCTAGGGGTCTGGTGGATTAAAGGAGCTGCTTCTGTCCCTCCAGATACCCTGAAACAAATTGAACATGGACAAAATCCATCCAGTGTGAAGGAGTTACATCAAGTTCTGGGAAATTTAGGTTATTGGCGTAAACACATCCCTGGCTTTTCCATCATTGCTCACCCTCTCTATAATCTGCTCAAAGAGGGAAAGTCCTGGGAATGGACTGACCAACATACTAGTGCCCTGGAACTGCTCATAAAGGAGCTAAGGTTAGTCCAACAACTTGGTCCTATACACCCAACTGACCCTGTCCATGTAGAATGGGCATGTAGAATGTAGAAATGTCCATGTAGAATGTAGAAAAGGTATGCATGAGACTCCTTGTACCCACAACTTCCTTTGTTCTTCAATAAATGAGTCTTGGAAAAGCCACCTGCTATTCCTGTGTTAATTGCGAGATCGGTGTTCCAAACTGAAATGCATCAATGCTCACCGTGTCACTCTGTTCCTTCGTGGGTTTCCAGGGAACAGATTGGATCTAGAAAAGATCTTGGTGCAATTATGGCTTAGGCCTTTAATTCATTTGGAGCCTGCACCGGACGACCGCTAGTTTGGTTAAGGAGTCAAGTGCATCTGTCACAATCTGCTGCCTTTTGGCACAACAAAGCTGTTGTCACAACAAAGCTGCAATGCCTACAGAAAGCTGTGCTGGTGTGGAAAAGTAAGGAGTGAAATTCCAGCCCAGAAGGCAGAGCTGTCCGTTCAAAGCAGAGAGTAAAAGGCCTCTCCCTTTGTTCCCCTTTTTCTCCTGCACTGGACAAGTCAAGTCCTTACTGGAGGGACTGGCAGCCCAGGGCACTTTGGGCTAGGATAGATGGTCAGTCTCAAAGTTTTTTGCTTTTGCAAAAGGGAAGGCAGCAGCCCTTCCACACCTCCTTGCTGTTGGGGAACCCAGGACACGTCTCCCACCACACCAGTGGGACACACCCCGCTGCTCACTACCAATGAGCAAGCTCACTACCCTGGGCTTCAGGAGAGCTGGCTTTGGCCTCTTCAGGGATCTGCTTGGCAGAGTAACATGGGATAAAGGCCTGGAGAGAAGAGGAGCCCAAGAAAGCTGGTTGATCTTCAAGGATCACCTCCTCCAAGCTCAGGAGCGATGCACCCCGACAAAGACAAAGTCAGGTGAGAACGCCAGGAGGCCTGCATGTATGGCCAAGGAGCTCCTGGACAAGCTCAAACACAAAAATTTTTAAAGAAGTGTCGTGGTTTCAGCTCAGAGAGCAACTGAGCACCACAGAGCCGCTCGCTCCCGCTTTCCGCCCCAGCGCTGAGAAAGGAGAAAATAAGAAGTGGCTTCAACAGGGGGACACGACAGGGACGGATGAATCACCCATTACTGTCACAGGCAAGAGACAGGCTTCTTGTGGGAAGAAAAAAAAAATGAACGTAAATTTAATACAGACACTAATAACAACAACACTTAACAGACAGAGTAGAGGACAGTGAGAAGCATGACCACATCTTGAAAACCCCTCCCCACACAGCCCTCTATTTTTCCGGTCTCAGCTCTGCTCCCAATATCTGTACCTCCTCCCCACAGTGGTGCAGGGGGCAGGGAATGGGAGGTGCAGTCAATGCTGATGCTTCTTCCATCTCTGAAAGGTGGAACTTCTTCCCCCTGCTCCAGCATGATCCACCTCTCACAGGAGTCTGTCGTCCACAAACTTTCTCCAACTTGAGTCTCTCCCACGGGCTGCAGCGTTTCCCTAGCTTCTCCGGTGTGGGACACTAACTTTCTCCAACTTGAGTCTCTACCACGGGATGCTCTTGGGAGTCCCTCCCATGGGTGGCAGGGTGCGGGCTGCCCTGCCATCTCACCAGAGGATACGGGGGGGGGGGGGGTCTCTGCAGTGGTGCACCTCCCCCCAACCTTTTCTCCTCCGTTCCTCCACTGACTTCATATAGATGTGGCAACTCCTCGTCACAAGTCCAACTCCTCCTCCCAAGTCCCCTTCTTAAATACGTTATTGCAGAGGCACAGCTAATTGTGACAGTGGCCTTGGTGCAGCGGTGGGTCCGACTTAGAGCCGGGGGAGCTTCAAGAAGCTTCTCACAGGGGGCCACCGCTGTATCCCCCTCCCTTGCTACCAAAAACCCCACCACTCACTCAAACCCAGGACAAAAGGGAAAGAAGGAAGACCTGGGAAACTACAGGCCGTTCAGTCTCAACTCTGTGCCCGGCAGGATCATGGGGCAGAACTTCCTGAAAACTCTGCTAGGGCACGTGGAAGATAAGAAGAAGACTGGTGATGACCAACATGGCTCCACTAAGGGCAAATCGTGCCTGATGAGCTTGGTGGCCTTCAACGATGGGGTTACAGTGCTTGTGGACAAGGGAAGAGCAACTGACGTCATTCAACTGGGCTTGTGCAAAGCTTTGACACTGTCCCACATGACATCCTTGGCTCTAAATCAGAGAGACAGGGATTTGACGGGTGGACCACTCGGCGCATCAGGGATTGGCCTGATGGTCACACTCAAAGAGTTGAGGTCAAGAGCTCGATGTCCAAGTGGAGAGCAGCGATGAGCGGCGTTCCTCAGGGGTGGGTGTTGAGACCAGTGCTGCTTGACATCTTTGTTGGAGACATGGACAGCGTGATTGAGTGTACCCTCAGCAAGTCTGTCGATGACATTAAGCTGTGTGGTGTGGTCAAGACGCAGGAGGGAAGGGGTGCCGTCCAGAAGTCCTGGACCGGCTTGAGAGGTTGGCCTGTGCAAACCTCCTGAAGTTCAACAAAGCCAAGTGCAAGGTCCTGCACACGGATCGAGGCAATACCAAGCACAAATACTGGCTGGGCGAGGAGTGGTTTCAGAACAGCCCTGCGGAGAAGGACTTGGGAGCATTAGTGAATGGAAAACAACTTGACTGTGCGCCAGCAATGTGCACTCACAGCCTATAAAGCCAACCGTATCCTGGGCTGCATCAAGAGAATTGTGGCCATCAGGTGGAGGGAGGTGATTCTCCCCCTCTACTCTGCTCTTGTGAGTCCCCACCTGCAGTGCTGTGCCCAGCTCTGGGGTCCCCCATAGAAGAAGGACAGGGATCTGCTCGAGCGGGTCCAGAGGAGGCCACGAAGATGATCAGGGGACTGGAGCACCTCCCTTATGAGGACAGGCTGAGAGAGTTGGGCTTGTCCAGCCTGGAGAAAAGAAAGCTCACAGAAGACCTTATAGTACTTAAAAGGGGCCCACAGGAAAGATGGGGAGGGAACGCTTTATCAGGGATTGTAGGGATAGGACGAGGAGTAGTGGTTTTAAACTGAAAGAGGGTAGATTTAGATAAGGAAGAATTTCATTATTGTGAGCGTGGTGAGGCACTGGAACAGGTTGTCCAGAGAAGCTGTGGCTGCCCCCTCCCTGGAAGTGTTCAAGGGCAGGCCGGAATGAGGCTTTGGACAATGTGGTGTAGTGGAAGGTGTCATTACTTGCTTGTACTTCTTATTATTGATATTATCATTAATATTATTATCAGTTCTTAAACCTAAGATCCTCCTTACTTTTAACCCTTCAATCCTCACCCCCGTTCCCCGGGGCAGGGCGGGGTAAGTGAGCGGCTGGGTGGTGCTCAGCTGGCGGCCAGGTTTAAAGCATGACACTAGGTTTGGAAAGTAATTCCAGGACGATTTTGCTCTACCATCTTCCTAGGGATCATCCTTCTCTACCTTCTTGTTCCTCTTGCCTATATGGAGACAGAAGAGGTTGATGTGTGTCCCGAGCCACTTCAAAAGCTTACAAGTTCTTTTTGGACAAGTCTCATGTCAAAATAGAGGCTTACTTGGGAGCACACATCAAGCTGCTCACGCTTGGAAATTTTGACCAACCGCTGTTGGCATGACCGACAAGGATGGGATTCGAACCCACGCGTGCAGAGCACAATGGATTAGCAGTCCATCACCTTCACCACTCGGCCACCTTGTCAGCACACTGCTGCTGTTCCTGCCACTGCTGCCACTGGTGCTGCCACTGCCCCTGCTCCTGCTGCTCTTGCTCCTGCTGCACCTGCCTCTGCTCCTGCTCAAGATGCCTACGCCTTCTTGCACTGTTTGCCATGGGAGAGAAGGAGCCAGACTTCACCTTTAGCCTTCTGGGACTGGTCCGCTCTCCTGACAGCTGGGCTGAGCTCCGGGGACCTTTTGGAAAGAGAAAATGTCTGAACAGCAGAGCTCCACGCTCCTTCCCAGGAAAGAACACGGGAGAGTGACCCCAGAGGGGCTCAGTGCCTCCAAAGAACTTGAGCCTGACTTTGAGATTAATTCATCGCCAGCCACATTCCCCTCACATTCTGGAAGGATATCACAAGCTCATATGGACAGGAGTCACTCACACTTGACCGACCGCTGGAAATTTCACCAGGACAGAGCATGTGCCTCAGGCTCAGCCGTGGCATCTCTGTGCTGTTCCCCCTGGTGCTCACCCAGGATCGCATCACAGGCTGCTTCTCTCCCAGCACAGCTACACAGTCAGGAATGAAGAGGGAGCAGAGGGGCACCATCCCCACTGAACACAACTCCTCCTTTTACCTGCCAGAGCTGCAGAGAGTGTAAACTACTGCACTGGTCCCCTGAGCCCAGACCACTCTGAGCCGTGAAGGGCAGACCTTGACCTCGGGGAAATGGTGCAGAGGCCAGGCTTCCTGCCCCTGGTGGATAACAGAAATCTGGGTATGGGATTGTGCACCGTGGGATGGACACCAGTGGCAGGGCCATGGGAGCCTCTCTTTCTCCTCCTCCTGGTTAATTCCGGTCCTCCACAAATGGGAGCTGAGCATGCTCTCTTGTTAATAATGCCTCTCACTAATCCATCAGTCTGTTCAGTCCCTGCTGTCATTAGAGCACCACAGGGACATGCAACACAAAATTTGGGCTCCATCCTTACTGTGTTCTGTGTCTTCTGAGGCGTGCCGGTGTGTAATGGGGCTCCTTCCACAAGAGCTCTCACACTAGACTGGCCTTGTCTCCATTGCTGTGGGAGGCCAGGGGCGAAAGGGGAGGAGGCTCTCTCCAACCAACCCAGGAACCCGGGAGGAACCCTTCGTTTTACCGGGGGTGGAACTCTTTTGGGTACTCAGCTGGTTGGGATTGGAGAAGAGGGGAGAATGAAACATGACTCTCCTGCAAAGCTGATGACCGCTGTCTTTAATGAGAAAGTCAAAGCCAGATGGGAAAGAGGAGAGCTTAAGCAATGGAATTTGGAGGCTGAATAAAGCTCAGAAGAGTGCTACCATCAGAAGGAAATCCTCCACGGCAAGGATGCTTCTTTTCCAGTTCCCCTCCAAGGCTCTGGCAGTCATGTATCACCTAGACCCATTGCTACGGAAGGAAGGGGGCGGTATTACATGGGGAGCGTAAGGTAAATCAGAGCAAGAGGGGCAAAGAGAGAGGCTTCCTTGGGAAGAGACGGAAGGCCAGCGCAGGCCCCTTCCTCCAGGCGGAGCGGTGGGAGCTCGGTTCCTCTGCAGACCAAGGCCGCGCTCTCAGGGCTGGCTCCAGGGCTTTCCTGGAGGCTCCTGGCACTTGACCATGGGCAGGCAACCCACGGGCTTCAGCACAAGAGATTGCCCCGTCCCAGGGCCCCGCAGAGCCCGCGGCCCAGACCGGACCACCCGAAGCCCCCCAGCCCCAGGGAGCCCCCAGAAGCGATGGGCACACTGCCAGCACTGAGAGAGCTCCCCACGGCAGCCGACGCGGTGGACCCCACGGCTGTGCTCTGAGGGAAGGAGCTGAGGATTGGGCCCGGCAGCGTCACCATCACTGGTGAGGGCTGGATCGTAACGCTGGAGTCGGCGCACCGGATGACGCACGGCTCGTTGCAGCTGTTAGCAAGTGGGGTTGGGCCGCAGGCGGTTGGCAGGCACGGGCTGTAGCACGACATGTCTCACGAAGGGAGGCCACCCTGCAAGACCGGGAGGGAGCAGGGGGCATTAGCTGCTGGGCCCTTTCAGACCCCCAGCTTGGCTCCTCTGACAACAAACCAGTACCTGGGTAGGGCTACATCTCCCTGGGACGTTCCTTTATGTGCCAAGAGTGACCAAGGCCACTCGCTGTATCGTGGATGGGGGAGGAAGCACCTGGTGAGTGGTTCGACGGTACTAGACGTGAAGCCTCAGGCTTCAGCAGAACCACTGCTACAAAGGAGCCCAGCTGACTCCCTCACAGAAGGGAACAAAGCTCTCTCTCTTCCCTCACCAGCTCACCTCCCAGAAGAGGGAAGCACAGTATCTTTTCAAACTTGGACCCCGTATCAGAAGGACAATGCCCAGAAGGGAAGCAGTCCCATTGACAGAAATCCTGACAGCAGGAGGAGAAGGAGTGAGTTCAGACTTACCAAGTTCACCGTGGAGAGCAAGGGAAGAGATGTGGCTAGAAGGGCCTGGAGTGGCACAGGCTTTTTATATGGTGAACCAGCTCCTCAGGAGACCTGAGACATCCCTTCTTTGTGAAGCACGTTGACAAACACCAATTTGAGGCTTGCAAAGCACAGCCGAGAGATGAATAACTTGTCTCTTTCATCTGAAAGGCCTGGCTGTGTTTCCCTATTAGGTGAGAGCACAGAGATTCAATTAGATGCTGGCTTCTCAAAGCAATGGTCATTTGAGGTCCCATGCCAGTTCTGAGGAAAGGGCTTCAGTAGCCCCGGGCCCTGTGTGTGGCTTGTGCACATCCTTGCTGGGGAACGTGACTACCAATCTCAGTCAGTCCTTCAGCTGTGGAGCACTGCTGATGAAGGCCGCTCACATGGGTCTCCTGTTGAAGGGCTGAGGCTGACCCTGAGAAACACAAGGCCTCGCAGGGCCACGGAAGGGCTCAGCAATCAGCCAAGCCCGGCTGGATGCCTGTCTGGCCAAGGGAGACGGAAGGGAGAGGACTCAGATCCCCAGAGGTGGTTGGAAGGCGAAGGCCAAAGAAGGACTCTCTGTGAGGTGGAGAGAACTGCCACTGTGTGAAGGGATGGGGGCACTGGGAACGTGCCTACAGGGGCCAGGTAGCTCTGTGGTTGCATCAAGGAACAGGAAAAAGGAAAAAGAAAGGAAAAAGAAATGAAAAGGAAAACAAAAAGGAAAAGAAAATCAAAGGGAAAAAAGAACAAGAAAAAGTGGAAAATAAAAAGAGGAAAAAGTGAAAGAGAAACAGGAGCTGTTCCATAGAAATCTGTCAATTCTCATTCTCAGAATTCTCATTCTCAAAGTGGGTAGTCAGCCCCAAGGGTGCAAGGTCAAAATGTCTGAGGAGTAAGCTCACAGGCATTTGACTGAGGGTGCTTTTGGCTTTCGGTTGCCTTGCCAGCCCTGGAAAGGACGTGTCCTCTTGTGGCTGCAGTTTGAGGCCGAAGGCATCTTGTGGAGCAAGGATGGGCGGGTGCTGTCCGCTTCCTGCCCTCCGGTGTTACCACACGCCTGCTGTGGTAGGTGGATACATGTGCCCTCTCCCTCTTCCGCAGTTTTTCTCGGGTGCAGCAAATGCCAGGCTCCTCGTGCGGTAGAGGAATTCCTCCCCACCCTTCCCGCATCCAGCCGCAGGAGCACAATGGCAGACCAAGGAGGAGAGCAGCCCAGCAATGACGCCCACTGCCTGCTGTAGCGGAGCTATGATGGGCTGTGTCATGCTCCTGTGTGGTGGCAAAGGAGTCTACGTGAGGAGCAGAGTGTCTGTCCTGGCATCTGATCCTCTCTGCACAACCTCTCAATTGCCACAAGGCAGAGCAGAGAGGGAGGAGCAGCAACACTGTATTCAACTTCCCTCCGTACCCACCACGGCCTTTGGCATTTTCTGGTGCTCGTCACTATTTTGAGCGCTCATCCATTAGTGCACTGGCCAGGAGCGGAACAGCCACAAGGCAGGTCGTCCCATTTGGGCAGTTTCCCTCGAGGCTGGTTCCTGCTGGCCACTTCCCCTGTGGAGATTGCTGTGGGCAACGCGTTCCCCTTCTGTGGGTCTCGGCCATGTCTCAATGGGCCACATCTCAGGGCTCTGGGGGCCAGAAGAGATAGGCAACCACTTCCCTCCTCTTCAGTTGAGGGCACGCTGGGGGTCGACTTCCTCTCAAGTTCTCCAGGGAGCCTCAGAGCCCTCAGGAGGGAGGGTCACTGCCTGCTTTGCCAGTGCATTTCCCGTTGCATAGGGAAGAGGCACGGGTGGCTGCCTCCCACCCTGGTAGCCTACTGACTCCTGGGACCTGTTTCTGCATGTACAGCACCTCAGTCCGGTGGTCTGTCACACCCATCTGCCAAAAAAGCAGGCTCCCAGGCCGCGGACACATAGGGGCAACAACTTTCCTCGCGTTGATCCGTGCTCCCAGAAATGTCTGGCGGTGGGAACGTCAGGGCATATCCGTGCTGTTCTCCCTTGGCTACTGCTTCACCAAGGAGCATGACAGGATTTCAAGGAGTCACCAAGTGGTCGGGCAAGACGCTAGCAGCCGTGACAACACTGTACAAAAAACTGCATTTCTGCAGGGGTGCGGACACAAGGTTGCACGTAGGGCCCTCTGCACACCGGAACCCATTTCCTCCAGAGCCCCTGATGCCCGTGCATGCATGATCTGCACCAAGGTGGATCCAAGGTCTCTCATAGCGCCTCAGCACTTTTTGGTGAGGCACGGGTGGCTCCGAGGTGGTCTGCCGGTGTGACCTTGCAATTAAATGGCTCTGAATGTGCCAATTCCTCCCTGACCCAAGGAAAACAAGCCAGACCCTCTGCGTCAGTGACCTGAACAAGCCACGCGACAACGATGCACAGATGAGTGTTGTTTGGGAAGATTGTGCTGAAGCAAGCACGTCCACTCTCTGTCAGGCATGAGTCAGCAGGCTCCTTCATCACACTCCAGGGCTGTTGCTTCTCCTCAGGAGAGTAATGAGCAAAGTCCTGGCAGGCAAGGCAAGGGCTGTGCAGTTCCCAAAAAAGACACTCTGGCCTTTCCTGACTGAAGACAACAGCTGAACTGCTGGGCTCCCTTTACAAGTCTGGAAAGCGTGTGCACTACCGAGGCCCGAGGGGAGCAGAGATCTGCCTCCGAGTAGCCTGATCTACTCCAGCACTAGCCTCGGTGTCCCCACCCCTGCACACAACAGGGTTTCTCTCCAGACCGCAGGAGGGCCTTGTCTGACCATCACCTTTGAATCACCCCAGGGACGTGAGTCTCCTCCGTTCTTTGTCCCTCAGCAGAACAGCCATCCCGCAGAGGCTTGGCTGGGCTCCGAGCCAATCCACAGGCGGCAGGCACTGCTGTTGCTCAGGGTCAGCCTCAGCCCGTGCAAGAGACACTTGTCTGAGTGGCCTTCAGGCGTGCTCCACAGGCAAAGTCCTATGTCAGCGGTGGCCATGTTCCCCAGGAAGGGCAGGACACGTACAACGCCTACTTGTGGCCTGAATCTGCTGCAAGGCTTCACCGGCAACTGGAGTGAGACCTCAAATGAGCGTGGGTCTGGGCAAGAAACATAATTGCTATCAGCAAAACCACGTCAGTCCTACCCAGGATGAAAAAGGAGCCAAGCATCTCAGGCAAAGGAGGCACGCCTGTCATCTCCCAGCAGAGCTCTGAGAAGCCAAAATTGCTGTTTCTCAGCCTGCTTCTGTTTGTGTCATTGTTCAGCTCCCCCGGGGCTCTGGGCCATGGTATAAAAGTGTGCCCAACTCCCAGCTCCTCTACCGTCTCCTCACGCCTTCCTCTGCTCTGTGAAGTTGGTAAGTGTCAGTTCATTTTGCCCCGTGTCTCCTCAGTTGGCAAGACAGTTTTCGTGGGAGAGGGCTGCATGCATTTGTCCTCCCTTGTCCTCGGAGAATGGTCTAGGGTGCGAAACAGGGCATCGGTTGGTTTCTCTGCCAGCCGTGGTTCCTTCCGAGGCTCGTGGCACGTATGGCCAGCACTCTCTTAACCAACGACTGGGCACTTCCTCCACCATCCGCAGTTCAGCAATGCTCCTTTTGCATTATTGGCATGACGAGAAGCTTCCTCAGGAGAGCTAGTGCCACCACAGACGTCTTGTTCCATAGTGGCTGCTGTCTTCAGGAACCCTGTTGCGTTTCACTCAGACATGTGCCCTCCTGTGTGGATGAGTGGATGAGAGGAGCCTGACCTGACAAGACCAGGGGTCTTGAGGGCGGGGGCGGGGAGAAGGAGACCTATTTGTCTGAGTGAACAAATTGATGCTGGTACGAGGGCTGACGAACGGGGAGTACACAGCCCGATGCCGGGAAGAGGGAGCCTCTTGGTCTGCAGTAGAAAATCTTTCCCTGACTAAGTCCACGGCATCAAGGCTATGCTTAAGCCGTCTGGAAAACCTGGCATCCATTTCCTCATACCGGGATGGGGCTTACGGAGGACTCTCTCTGGGGCGCCTTCCCTACCAAATTGTGAAGGCTGAGCAGAAGGGTTGCTGTGAAATATCCTCGCAGCTTGCAGACGTACCCTTGGTAACGGAGCAACCAACCGGAGGTAGCTGAGTACCTCCATGGGGCAAGCATGCCTGGGTGTGCCATGGCTGGCTGATATATAGGCCGTGAAGGAGCTCGGCTTGGACAGGGGGACTTTCCTTGCGTTTGGATGGAGCCTCTCGGATCACTCTTCAATTACAAGCAAATACCCAGCTCAGGCCCACCAAAATGCACGGAAAGGCCCTCTCTGCAGACACTGGAGGTCCATCAACTCTTGGGCCATGCCACTGCTTCCGCCTTTGAGAACATTTACCAAGCGGGCCCTGCATTTCATGGGGGCATTGCAAGTAACTCAGGCCAGGTTCAACCAGGTCCCCGTGGATGAGACACGTCAGGCAGGTGAGAGAAGAGGTCTTCAGATACGGCAGGGTGTGACCAGGCAGCAAGGGGTTCAGGGCGACGGAGAGGAGGGTGCCTCATGGTGTTCTGCCAAAAGCACGGCAGGGCAGGATTGCAGGCCCTCCTGCTGGACACAGCTTTCTTGACTCATGTCCCATGCCAAAATCTCTCTCTGCTGAGCTCCTAGGCACTGGTTTGTTGTCAGAGGAGCCAAGCTGGGGGTCTGAAAGGGCCCAGAAGCTAAAGCCCCCTGCTCCCTCCCGGTCTTGCAGGGTGGCCTCCCTTCGTGAGACATGTCGTGCTACAGCCCGTGCCTGCCAACCGCCTGCGGCCCAACCCCGCTTGCCAACAGCTGCAACGAGCCGTGCGTCATCCGGTGCGCCGATTCCAGCGTTACGATCCAGCCCTCGCCAGTGATGGTGACGCTGCCGGGCCCAATCCTCAGCTCCTTCCCTCAGAGCACAGCCGTGGGGTCCACCGTGTCGGCTGCCGTGGGGAGCTCTCTCAGTGCTGGCAGTGTGCCCATCGCTTCTGGGGGCTCCCTGGGGTTGGGGGGCTTCGGGTGGTCCGGTCTGGGCCGCGGGCTCTGCGGGGCCCTGGGACAGGGTAATCTGTTGTACTGAAGCCCGTGGGTTGCCTGCCCGTGGCCGAGCACCAGGAGCCTCCAGGAAAGCCCTGGAGCCAGCCCTGAGAGCGCGGCCTTGGTCTGAAGAAGAACTGAGCTCCCACCGCTCCGCCTGGAGGAAGGGGCCTGCTCTGGCCTTCCATCTCTTCCCAAGGAAGCCTCTGTCTTTGCCCCTCTTGCTCTGCTTTAGTTTATGCTCCCCATGTAATACCACCCCCTTCCTTCCGTAGCAATGGGTCTAGGTGATACATGACTGCCAGAGCCCTGGAGGGGAACTGGAAAAGAAGCATCCCTGCCATGGAGGTTTTCCTTCCGATGGCAGCGCTCTTCTGAGCTTTATTCAGCCTCCAAATTGCATTGCTTAAGCTCTCGCCTTTTCCATCTGGCTTTGACTTTCTCATTAAAGACAGCAGGCATCAGCTTTGCAGGAGAGTCATGTTTCATTCTCCCCTCTTCTCCAATCCCAACCAGCTGAGTACCCAAAAGAGTTCATCCCTTGGTAAAAGGACGGGTTCCTCCCGGGTTCCTGGGTTGGTTGGAGAGAGCCTCCTCCCCTTTCAACCCTTGCCTCCCTCAGCAATGGGCACAAGGCCAGTCTGGGGTGAGAGCTCTCTTGGAAGGAGCCCCATTACTCACCGGCTCGCCTCAGAAGACACAGAATACAGTAAGACGGAATCCCGCGTATTTACAGAATCATAGAATCGCCCCCATTGCTAGGGATATCAGAAGTTCATCTGGTCCAACCCTTTGCGCAAAAGGGAGCCTAGATGAGATTATCTAGCGCCCTGTCCCATCGCACCTTGAAAACCTCCCATCACAGGAACTGTACCACGTCCCTGGGGAGGTTGTTGCAATGAGTGATTGCTCTCACTGTAAGATATGTCTTCCTTATATCAAGGTGAAACCTCTCTCGCTTGATCACTGTCCTCTCCGTGTGGCTTCAGATTGGTCCTGGGAGGAAAACCATGAGAAAACTAGAGGGAAAATGGGATAATGCGGCTGTCACTCAAGAGCTGGCTGCCGCTCAGGATGCTTGCCTGGCCATGCCCTGCTTCCGAGCAGTGCAGCCTGCCTTGTCCTCTTCTTAATCTGTATTCCTCACGATTCCTTAAAGATTTTCCCTGGTGGGGGGCTCTCTGTTCTGTGTGTAAGTGTGTGTATGGAAGTCTAAAGGCCAGCAACGGGAGTCAAACCACAGGTCGCCGTGGTTCCTGTCTCGGTGGTGCCAGTCGCTGGCGTGGGCCCAGAGGCCATAGAGACTCACCTGGGCACACCAGGGTGAGTGGAAGTAATGGGCCAGCAAGTGGAGCGTGTGAGGGCATGCAAGTCAGTGTGTGGTTGCTCTCGAGTATCAGGCCAGCTGATGCAGCGAGTGGGTAAAGTGGCTTGGGAGCCACGTGTGGGTGTGTGCCTCAGGGAGAGGTCACAGAAGGAGCTGGCTACAGGAGGCACCAGAGGGTCCTGGCCAACCACCAGAGACACCGTACGGCCTGTTTGTGTCTCTGTGCAAGTCAAATTCTCTTGACGGTTTTGGTTTGAATCCCACCCCTGACAGGGTCTGAAAATAAATGAGCCTTGAGTGCTTTTTTGCTGCGAACTGTTCTACTCACAAGGCATTTCTGGTCCCTGGTGACACTGAGAAAAAACACATGCGAGGCTAGAGGGTAGGACACAAAAACCCATTGCCCTTCTGTGCTCCTTTACCAGAGCTGATGAAGGAGAGACAAGCAGGCTGGATGTGGAGGGGTGAAGGCTGAGTCCTTCCTGTTGATTGAGGGCCTGTACCATGGAGGGGTGGCACCAGGACCTGTTTAGTGAGGCAGGAAGAGGTTTGCAGTGCAGAGAAGGAAGCGTGCTTTGAGGGCCAAGATGCAGCCAAGAGGAGGCAGCAGCCAGCCAGCCAGCCCTCCTAGGGGGGAATGATGTGATGGCAGAAGGGTCATGGTAGTGGATAGAGAGGGTTGCCCAAGTTGGGTGCTGCTCTTCAGTGTGCCTTTAGCAGGGTCCTGCTTGCAAGGGCCATGTGGGCAGGTCAGAACCTTTCCCAGGCTGAATCCTGACACACACGCTCCCCCACTGCACCTGTGGGGAAGGTCCAGAGGCCTCCTCCGATATGGCCCAGCCCAAAGAGCAAAAACCTGTTAAGCTGCTTTTCTTGTGCATCAGTGCAGGAGACTGAGCTGCAGCCAGCAGTGTTAAAGGGCTGCTGACACCAGGGGCAAGTCTGTGACACCTGAGTCAAATTTGGGCAGCACCTTTCACAGAGAAGGGTGAAATCCTGCATGGCAAAGGGACCCTTTTCCCTGGCTGGTAAGGAAGCTCACACTGATGCAGAGGGAGTTCAAATCCTGCGTACTGGTGCACCAAGATGGGGGGGGACCAGACCTTCCTACCCCCAGGGACAGAGAGCCACCCAGACCCAGGGGGGCAGACCTCAGCAAAAACACATGCCAGGAGAAGCTGAAAAGGGTTGAGTGCCAGTGTCTTTCTAGAGTTCTCAACAGTGATTCAGGTCACAGCCTGAGAACACAAGACGGGGAGAGGGATCCTGCCTGGAGAGCTCAGGAGCCTGCCTGAGGGGGAAGGAGGTGGGCACCGCAGGCGTGTAAACACTCACAGCAGATGAACCTGAGTCCTTCCTTGGTCTTGGAGACTGGAATACTAAGGCCTGAACAACAGGCCCTGAACCAAAATTGCCCTCTAGATGAACCTCACAACCAAACATTATACAACATTGTATCCGATCATAAGTGAGGTATGTTTGACTGTTAGCAAAATACATAGCTTGGATAGAATATCTCATTAACGAGATGGGTAGTTTGGATAAAACGATATGGGAAGATATTGACCTTTCCTAGTTTAGAAAGATGCCATCAAGGCTGAGTACACAAATTCCCTTGGTTCCTCATTGAGCCCTGGCCAGGCTTGGGGAAAAATCACGAAGGAGGATGACGAGGCGAGCCAATCCAACAGATGTCTCCTGTACATTTTGTCAAATAGGTAGATTTATAGATTTGTTTATTAAGCTGTATAAAAGAAGGACCCTCTCACAGCAAAGATGGAGTCCTCACCTGTGAGTGGACGCACTGTGCAGGACTTCCCAATTGCCAGGAAAGGCTCTCTGATCCTTCGCTGTGACTGGGTTCCCCAGCTGAAGCGTGAATCTGAGTGATGGTAAAGTATGAGGGCAATTGGTGATATATCTTTCTCTTAATCACTATGACTTGTCCAGTATAGCAATGACTGGATGCATTTCTTTATTTCTTAATTGCCTTGTTTCTTATCTATTGCTTATTCTTTTTGTATTATCTTGAGACAGCCAGTAAAATAAGCATATTTCTTTAACTTGGTGTCTGTGTCCTTTGCGTTAACCCCACCAATTGGCAAACCAGAGACTCACTCCCTGAGTGCCTGAAGGAAGTAGGGAACAAGGACTGAGGATGGTACAGGGAAGGCCTGGATGTCCTGCCCCTGTGATTGCGCCACGGCTCTACCACAATCAGGGCTGTGCCAGCCCCTCCTGTAACCACACTCTCATCTCCTTTCCTGCTTCCAAGAATCACACGTGTGGCCCAGGGGTGGGTTGGGACTCTCCTTCCTGAGAGTCAGATCACTCTTCCAAAACACCCAGATGCACCCTCTTCCCTTGCTCTCCCAACAGAGGCCTCTGGCTCCCACAGCAGCCTGCAGGGAGCAGTTCCACAGGTGCCTTGTGCATGGCATGACTCTGCCTGATGATCTCACCAGCTGTCCTGAGATCCGGGCTGGCTATTGGTGCTGCACTTGTGCACACCATTCCAGCTTTCCAGGCCAAATTACAGGTGTCATTCCTCAGGTGTTGAGCCTGATGCTGATCCCTTTTGAGTCTTCAGCAGCAGCCTGGACAGTGGGGTAAACAGTACTCTCAGCAAGTTCACGGACAGCAGCAAGCTGGGGCAGATCCAAAGGGGTAGAAGATATGCTCAAGGGGAGAGCTGCCCTTCAGGAAGGCTTTGAGAATCCAAAAGAGAGGGATGTCATGGCACCTGCTAGGTTCATCAACACAGAAGAGACACCTTGCAGTCTAGTTAGAGCAACCCCGTGGAATGGTGCAGGAGAAAGCCAGACTGGCTTTGGATCTGAGTCATCCTGGTGCACATGGAGATGAGCTGGAATCAGCAGCACAGCCTCACAGCGATGAAGGCCACTCACAGAGTGGCTACAAAAGGGAAAGCACAGCCAGCAGGTCAAAGGAAGTGATCATTGGCCCCCTTTGCGGCTCTGGGTTTTCTCAGCCTGATGTTCAATGTCTTGTTACCACCAGTATAAGAGAGAGTATATGGAGCGCAGACCTCGTTACCTATCTTTCCCTGTCGCCTTGGTTCTGTACAGTAGAGGATGCAGCAGCAGCAGCAGCAACCCTGGGAGTACCATGGGCTCACGACTTCACAGGCATTGCCACTGTCATCTCCTGATGGGTCACAGCAGGGGCCAGAGTTGTATTTTCAGACATAACTGAAAAAGAAAGCGCATGAAATCCCCCTTTTGTTGCTTCAAGTTTAGTCCCCTTCATAGAGGTGATGGGGGGATGTCCTTCCCCACAAGAGCACAACCTCTTTTCTTGCCCTAGATTTGACAAGGCAAGTTTTAAACAGATGAGCTTTAACTGCTCCCATTAGACACTGACCTCATTCTGTGCCTCCCTGCTGGAATACTAATGCATGCAAGGAAGGGGAGATGTGCAATATGCGCACACACAAACACACACACTCTTGAAGCAGGAAAATTTCTACACGTGAGGAAAGCAGGTCTGTGTGACAAAAGAACTTTTTTCACAGCAAAGGTAGATTCAATAGAAGTTATCAGGGTGACAATACCTCTGAAGAAGCCGGGCAAACATCTGCCAGTGCTCTGCACTGCTGGTTATGCCAAGTGCCCTAAAGCAGCTGAAGACAATAAATCCAAAGTGCTGGGGAGTTCAGTCTTCCTGATTTGGGTCTTGTTGTTCTTGTTTTAAAGGTATGAATCTGCCTCAATTGATTTGACAAGGAGGTGGCTGAGGAGAAGCATGCATAGACCTGTATCCCACTTTTGTGCTTCAGACCTGGCTCTTTCACAGACTCCTCCTGCCAAGTCTCAATGCCAAGGAGAAGGTGTCTGGGAACTCAGTCAGGCCCTTGTTGACTGCCTCCTGCCCTCAGGGGTTTCCAGGCACGTGCCCAGAACTGGGTGGAGAGGCAAGCTCTCTCCTTTTCCCCTCGGCTTTGCTTAGCCTTAGCAAAACCCAAGCTTCCCTGAGGCATCTCTTGGTCAGTTTGACCCTGGAGAGCCAAGCTAAGCTTGGGTCAGCATGGATACAGCACTGCCTGCCTGCTGGCCTTGAGGTAGAAAGAGTTGTGTTATGCTCTCATCCAATGGGGAAGGGGAGGGGAGGGGGGGGCAAGAAAATGTGTCTCTGTTCTGGCTTTTATCTCTCTATCCCGGTTTCTATCCCTCTGTGAGGTTCCTGAATTGCAGTTTGCAGGGAGGGCAGAGGGAGAGAGGAACAGAAGGACTGTACTCAACTTCCACCCTTACCCACAGCTTTTTTGCTACTGAATGCTTGGTGAACATCGTTGGTTAGAGCATGTAGTAGGATGTAATAGAATGCAGGCTTTAATGGAACTTGAATTCTTGGCTGGTGTTTTAACAAGTAGTCTGCACAAACTGAAGCTGTGGAGCAGCGCACACAAGCAAAGTGCAGCCTTTCTTCTCCTCTTTCTCTGCCATCCCTTCCAGCATCCAATCTACCTTCCTGCTGGAGATGGCAGGCACAACTTCTCTCTTTTCCTCTTCTCCATCAGGTAAGAGCTCAACACAGGTCCTTCTGGCTGAAGAACAGCAGGCATGCTGTCCCCCAGATTGGCTAGTCACCCTGCGAGGCCCAGAATTGTGTCCCCCCAGTCATCTCCAGGCTCACAGCCAAGGACTTGGCTCCCTGGGAGGAGGTGACACAGGAGTAGCTTGAATTTTGCATCAAGCAAACAAGGGTGAAGGCAATGGAGAGGGCAGGCATGTACCCCTGATTGAACAGGTTTTTCTTGTCAGTTTGGGCTTTGTGCCTGGGAACACTTTAGGGTAGGAAGTAGTGGCCACAGCCCTAACAGTGCTTCATGGCCTAAAATGGCCTTGGGTTTGTTTAAGATTGCTTCCATAACCGTTTGCCCCTTTTCTCCTTCCCTCCCCTCCCCTCCTCCTGTGATTTTATACACAGGGCCCCTCCTCTGGCCCCAGCCCATAGACACATTCCAATATTTCACACTAGAAAGGACAGAAAGCAAGCTGGGAAAGCTTCTGGCACATCACTTTCTGTGAGTGAGGATATCTTGTCTGGGAGACATCTTCACTCCCTGCCCTTCACTTAAGAAAGGACTGGCTCCTGGAATCCTTCCCACCACACTTCACCCTGGAGGAGGAGGGACTTTGACTACTTTAACGTGGCATTGCTTCATTTCATGTGAGTTTCAGCTAAAACTTCTACTGGAGCTCCTAAGATGTCAACACCTTGAGGCAATGACGGCCACGGCTTGCTCTCATGCCTCTCTTTTTATCCATAGAGAACATGTGGGTATTTAGTTTAGTCTGAGAGGTTGATAGGCATACTTGAGTGGCACACTTCTTGGCTGGTGACTCCGCAACAAGCTTCTGGCCCGTGCTGAAATTTCTTCACATATTTTAACCCCTTTGACACCCTAACCCACACCTCTGGTAAGGCCAAGATGGTTCTGCTCCTCATGTTCTCCACAGACCCTTCTGCTGCCACTCCACCAGCCCTCCACCCTGTTCTCTCTGCAGTCGTCTTGGCAGGGTATGAGCCCTCAGTACAGAGCTGAATCATGCAATGTAGGCCAGGAATACAGTATTGCTATTGCTGGTAAGGGGCCACAGTCAGTGGCAGGCTCAGGCTCGTCAAGCTTGCTTTGCACAGAATTGTCTTGACCTGCCCGGAGCTCTGTTTTCACATGGCTTAGTTTTTCTAATAACCAGGTAGCTGTCTAATTTTGTTTCACTTTATATGGTACAACCCTATTCTTTTGTTAGGGAGTTGTATTATTGCAAGAATACAATACTGCACTTGTATTATTGTATTCTTGTTGCTCCTGTAATGTTGTGTTGTTATTACAACAATAATAGAGCTTTTCTGTGTGAAATGAGACACTCAGGACTCAGGTAATGACACAACATAGAGGAATGAAAGACTGAGACACCAAAGGCCTTGAGAAGAGGAACACAGCATGCAGTGCGGAGGAGTAACAGGCACAGGATGAGAGATGGAGCATAGGGTGGCCCTGGACATCACAACGCTAAAAACATCTCAGCATTGGACAGTGAAAGAAATGCACCCCTGTGGCTGAACAAAACTAATTTGGGGAGGTAATAAAGAGAACAAAGAACAAGTGACCAACCTATGTAAAATGGACCATGTATGGTACCCACAGATGTAGCGTCAACTTGCAGACAAGTGAAGAATGAGCAACCTGTGAACATATGTTAGCAAACATATAAAAATGAGACAAAGAGGATCCCAGGAAGAATCCATCATCATCACCATCACAAAATCACTCCTCCTGAGGAAGGACTGGCAGTGCCAAGGACTTGCCAAGCCTTTCCCCACCAGAGAGATACCATCAACCTCAGCAATCAGCAGAGCAGTGGAAGTAGGGACACAAGAGCACAGAGAGGCATAGGCACTGGGAAGTGTGTGTATATCCACCGTATCTGTGTTGAATTATTAAAAAATTTTCCATAGTACTCTTCTTCTCCTTTTTTACTTTTTCCTTTTTTCTTCCCCCCTCCGCATAATGATTTGATCTGGACTAATGAGAATTCTTTGGTCAGACTCGGTTTGAAGTTTACTAAGAATAAAACTTTGTCTTTTCATATAAGGTGTTTCCTTTTTCCCCACTGGACATTTCTGAACATATCAGTGTTGCCCCAAAAGCAGGGTTCTTCAACCAGCATGCAAAGAAACAATTAACAGAGAGTGGAGTTATTTGTATTTATTACAGTTCTGCACAGAGAAGGGTGCTAGGCATCCAAAGTGGCCAGCACACCAAGTTATAAACACACACCGTATTTATTTGAATCTGAACACACAAACACACACCTCTAAACATAACTATTGGTTAGTATTTTATCACAATATCATCTATTGGCTAATTATTCCCTGTTTTCATTTAAAGTCACAGTATCTACCTGTAAACGTATGCATGATCAAAGGGTGAGGGACTTCATGAAGATGTGAGCAACTTAAGTTATAGAGGTGTGGTTTTCATATTATAATGATCTAAGTTCACCTAAAGGACACAGAAATAGGTACTTTTCACAGCATGGTTTCAGATCAGCATTCTGTTGGTCATAAATCTTAACAGTGAAATAGCTCTATCCTAGAACTAAGCAATCATAAATATTTTTATAGCAATAGCGAACCTGGTTACAAAACAAACTTAGATTCTGAGCTGCAGATCATATGAGAAACTTTGGGTTTTTGCCTTTTGCTAAATTTTTGCTCTTTTATCCTTTTACCATAATAGTACCACTGTGCATATTTTCAGTAATCAGTGCTTGCAAAACATGAGTTTGTCGTTCACATAGGACAGCTCCATGGGAGAGATACACACACTTCTCTTGAAGAAAGCAATCCAGAGAACTCTACCTCCTTGCACTGAGGAATAAACTGTCGTAAACATTAACTGGCACCTGCCTGGCTACAGAAAGTGGATCAGACACATTTTCTCATTTAACAAGTAGTTAGGGCATCAAGCTCTCTGACCAGATCCCATGGGTCCAGCAGAAGGCATTTCCAGACACTGCAAGTTTTGATAACACTGGCAGAAAAAAAAAAAAAAAAAGTACTTCGTTAAGAATGTGGGCATTGAGTCATGGGTCCAACGCATGCCTGAAAGCATTTTTCCCAACTCTATTCATGCGACAAGAGAATAGCCTGGTGCCACCTTGCAATTAAAAGGTCCTGAGTGTGCCACTCTATCCCTGACCCAAGAATAAAACAGGCATGGTAGAGTGAAGAAAGTCAAGTCTATAGAGCAATGGCTATGCAATTTTCAGAGAAGAATTCTTGCATGGCAGGAAAACCTGTGAACCACGGAGGCTGGAGGTAAGCAGAGGCCCACTATGAAATGGCCTGGGGATCTGCGCCTCCTTCATTCTCTGCCCTTCAGGTGGACAGGCATCCTGCAGGGGCTTGGCTGTGCTCTGAGCTCTTTCATGGCTCTGCAGGGACTTGTTTTTCTCAAGTCAGCCTTGAGGCTGACCTCACGACTGAGACTGGCATCAGCCACTCAACCTGAGTTGCATCAGCAGTGCTTCACAAATGAAATCCTAACAGAATGGTGGTCAAATTCCTGTGGTGTGTTGGCCCCAGCCAACAGCCAAACACCCACACTTCCACTCACTCCCATCTTCTGCAGAACAGAGAAGAGAGAAGGAAGACAAGAAGACTTGTTTGTCAAGGTGACAGGAGTTTAACAGGTGAAGAGAAAGTTGCACATGCAAAGAAAACAACAAAAAAAGAATATATTCACTACTTCCGATCAGCAAGCAGATGTTTAGCCACTTCCTGGAAAGCAGAGCCTCATCATGCATGAAGGTTTCTTAGGAAGACAAATGACATAACCACAAACATCCCCCTTCTTCCTCCTTTCCTTGACCTTTTCTTGATAAGCATGACATAGTATGATAGGGAATATCCCTTTAGCCAGTTCAGGTCAGCTGTCCCAACTCTTCCTCCTCCCAGTTTCTTGACCACCCCTAACCTACACCCTTGGGCCCACCATTTCTTCTTAGCAGCTTCCCACTGGCACCAGCCAGCTGCTCAGTTAGTCATCGCTGTCTACATTACTGACCTTTGGACATGGGTTTCTTTTGCTAATTCCCCCAGCTCTGCTGACACCTCCTGCTCTACTGTGGTGCCCTGCTATGTAAGCAGTTTCCTACAGGATACACTTCACATTTCCTGGGACTCAAAGGAGAATGCTTTATCAAACTTCCCTCTTTTTACTTCTTCCATTATGTTTAGGGAAATACTGCCTTTGCTGTCTGCAGAGAAGAACTTTCTCTTCAGCTGGAGACACAAGAAAACAGCATTGTTAACTCAGTTACTAGAGAGGAAGAGAATGTCAAGACTTAACCATGATCCAAGGAAACACAAGCCAGCTGTTAACTATTAGCTTACGAAATGATCTTTGAAAATTACTGGTCTCTTCCTAAAGCTAAGGACAGGATTATGTTCTATGCAAAGTCTAGGGTGAAATGGACACCTGGGTCCGTGCGCACGGGGTGTAGGTGGAAGGCCCAGGTGGTTCTAGCCAGGGTAATTATGCCCATTATTGTATTCAGGACCTTAGCTGTGCTCTCTACATAGTTATTTCTATGATATGGAAACAGTACAGTATTGCAATGTCTTTATTGTAGCTTGAATGGAACTGTATGGGAAAACCCTGACAGGGCACAAGATAGGTGAAGCAAAAAAAAAAAAAATACAGTAAAATCTATTTCTAATAGTTTTGATCTTTCTCTAACTGCAGCCATCTGCACAACTTATTAAAGCGCCTGGAAAGATGGCACTGCATTCATGATCCAGAGTGCAATGTACTGTTCTTCATGAATGATGAAAGGATGTGAAGCAAGAGCAGAGACAGTGGGAGAGAGGGCAGAGACTTACACCCATTTTAAATCCACCTTTTGTCAACTGCATGTGAAAAATGAGAACAAGCTACGTTGAAATTTAAACATGGCTATACCAGACATCTTCTGTTAGTGATAGATATTTATTCTTTCCTAAGTAAGCATAACTGCAGTGACAATGAGCTGGTGGAATTCAGGATCCTAAGAGTGGGGAAGATGACAAATAACAGGATCTTAATCCTGTGATTCAAGAGAGCAGAATTTGGTCACTCTGGGTCTCTGCTTTAAAAGAATCCTATGAGAAAACATCCTGGAGAAACGAGAGTCCAACCAGAAGAGCCAGTTGATTTTCAAGGATCACATGCTCTAAGATCAATAAAGGTCCACCCCAACAAACAGGAAAGCAAGCACAAGTGGTAGAAGGCCTGTGTGGATGGACAAGGTAGACCTGACAATATTCAGATATGAAAGAGAAGCATACAATGGAAAGCAGGGTCAGGTGATCCAGGAGAAATAAAGAGACATTGTCTGAGTGTGCATCTATGGTGTAGGAAATTTAAAGTCCACCTGGACATAAATCTGTTGAGAGAACTGAAGGCCAGCAAGAAGGGCTTCTAAAGGTATGTCAGCAACAAAAGGAAGTCTAAATAAAATGTGGACTTTCTGCTGAACGGGGCAGAGGACTTGGTGAAAAAGGACATGGAGAAGCCTAAGATGCTGAAAGCCTTCTTTGTCTTGGCCTTTATTGGTAAGATTTTTCCCCAGGAATTTGAGTCTTATGAGATCAGTGGGAAAGTCTGGGATAGGACCAAATGACAGGCTGCAGTAACAGGCTAACAGGAACTTCATAAAATAGAAGGATGAAGTCCCACACCTGGGCAGAAAAGACCCTGTGCACCAGTACATGCAAAGGGCAGTCTACTTGGAAAGCATCTTTGCAGAAAAGGAGCCAAAGGTCTTGGTGGTCATTAGCTAGCAATCTGTCCTTGCAGCAACAAAGGTCAACAATATCCTGGGCTGCATTAAGAAAAACAATGTCAGGAGCTTATGAATGGTAAACTTTCCTCTCTATGCAGTACTGGTGAGACCACATCTGGAGTGCTGTGTGCAGTTCTTTGCTCCCCAGTACAAGAAAGACATGGTCATCTTGGAGCAAGTCCAGAGCAGAACCATGAACATGACTAAATGTTTGGAACAATTGTCATACAAGCAAAAGCTGAGAGCGCTGAGATTGTTTAGCCTTGAAAAGAGAAGGCTCAGGAGGCATGTTATCAATGTATTTAAAAACCTCATTTAGGACAGCAAAGAAGATGGAGCAGACGCTTTGCAGTGGTGACTAATCAAAGGGCAAGAAATAATGGACAAAAGCAGATACAGGAGATTTCAGTAAACATAAAAAGAAAAAAAAGGTTTTACTGTGAGAGTGGCAAAACCCTGGAACAGTCTACACAGACATGTTGTAGAGTCATCACCTTTGGAGATGTTCAATATTCAATTGGACATGACCGTAAACAGCTGTCTCTAGCTGACCCTGCTTTGAGTAAGGGGGCTGTCAATGAGGACACTGAGCACTGATGTTGCCTGTATACTCATAGTCAATACAGCCACAGAGACATTTTTCTCACCATAAAAGAAGCATCTCCGCTGTCAGTGGCTGGTGCTCTAAACCACACTGATTGAATCAGAGACAGGCAAGAAACAGTCTCCAAGGTGAGCCAGCTAATAGCTTTCCCAGTCATCTGCCCTGTGCCATCAGGATGAACACTCTTCTGGTTCTAGTGACCACAGACAAGGTTAGAGTGATCAAGAACTTAGTGCCAGTGCAGCACTCCACAGCAATCTCACCTACTGCTTCCTTGATCTTCCCAGAAGAACAGTCCACTAAGGTCCAAGTGAAGTGTTCTGGGCTACCATTTAAGCCCCAGATTTCTTTCTCAGCTTCAGGAAATATGATTGTTTCCCACCTCACTGAGCCCTTCTCCCTGCAGCAAAGCACTGTGGTTAGGATAGAGCAAGAGTGACCTCACTCCCAGAGGGTGTATGCCTGGGTGCTTTCCCAGGTGGATATATGTGCCAGGGAAAGGTGGGAAATTAAGAAATAGAGCTATGGTAATGGATGAGTCAGCTTGGAAGAAGTGTAAAGATGAGAGGGTGAGCTGTGGCTGAGGGACAGAAAGTGATTTTAGGAATGGCACTGCCTTACAGCAAAAAAAATGGATGGGACGGTGCTCAGCTCTTTCAAGATTGTCAGGTGCTTCTGTGATTGCTGCCTGCACATAAGATGACCTCTGCTCTGTTTAGACCTCCTGGAGAGAGGATGGAGTAAGAGGTGGTCTTAGAATACTTCAACCTCTTTCCTTCAAGTTTGCATACAGGCCCTGGATTTCATCTTTCTCTGAAATCACAGATTTACAGAATCATAAGATTGCTGAAATTGGAGGCCACCTGACCCAACCCACCCTGCTCAGGCAGAGCCACCTAAACACTACCCAGGACCATGTCCAGATGGATTTTTAGTATCTCCAGGGAAAGAAACTCTACAACCTTTCTGGGCAACCTTTTCCACTGATCAGTCACCCTCATAGCGAAAAGTGTATCCTGAAGTTCACAGGGAGTCTCCTGTTTTCAGTTTGTGCCTGTTGCCTATGGTTCTGTCACTGAGGACTAATGAAAAAAGACAGTCTCCATCCTCTTTGCACCCTCCCTTCATTTATATACATTGATATAAGCCTCCTCTTCTCCAGGCTGAACAGTAACAGCCCTCTCAGCCTTTCCTCATAGAAGAGATACTCCAGTCCCTTAGTCATCTTGGTGGCACTTTGCTCAACTCTCTCTAGTACGTCCATGTCTTTCTTATACTGGGGAGCATAGAACTAAACAGATACTCTGGGTATGACCTCACCAGTGCTGAGCAAAAGGGAAGGATCATCTCCCTCAACCTGCTGGCAACACTCTCCTAATGCAGCCCAGCTGCACCTGTGATCTTCTTCATCGCTTAATTTTCTCCTAAATATTGTTGAATGTTTACAATTCTAGCCATCTATGAAAACAGTTTATTATAGATGCATATTCACTAAAATTACAAATAATTTGCATAAGATGCAGTGCATAAATACTTCAGCTTTATCTTTAAAGATGTTCAGTTTTATACTAGCAATCAATCAGATGTGAGAAGATGTGTGCTGTTGGGAAGCTCATCAGGAGTAAGGCTGAATAGAGTGCAGCATGTTCAACTAACACTACTGAATGTGCCTGGACTTTCCAGAGCAGAAGGAGGAGTGGAAATTGTGTGCTCCACTGTGGTACTGTGTGGTAGGATTTCTTGAGGATCAGGGACATGCACTGATCCTACAGGGTTTGGACAATCCAGGCTGGGTCTCTGAGCAGAAAACTGCCACGTGATAATCTTGCCCTGAATGAGGAAATCAAGCTAGTGCTTCCTTCATCTTGAATGCCCAGATACACTAACCGCAAAGTAGATTTAGTTTGTATACGCGTACAAACAATGCAGACCTATCACAGCACTTCCGGGTGCGTGATAAGTGCCTTTAGCCAATAGATTGTAAAGCATAGAGCGCACGACCATGTGGCTCTGTATATCTTGGGTGGTATTCAGGCAAATAAACGAGAATGACTTTCATCTCATCAGTGTGATGTCGTTATTCGGGTCTTGTCTCCGTACAGGGTCCCTCCTACAAATGGAGCCCGAACAGGGACCCGTCTCAGAGTAGCTTAAATGCTGAAAACTCTAAGCGTTTAAATGTGGAGAGGCTTCCAAAGATCCTGAGACTTCGGTCACGGGAAGCATGGAGGCAAGACAGTGGAGGTGGGCACGAGCTGAAATAGAAAGCGTCGGAGCCTGGAGAGCTGTACTGCAGGACAGCTCCTTTGCCTTAGGTAAGACCGCGATGGAAACAGACGCGGCAATAAGACTCCTCGTTAGTGTTATAGGTAGATTAAGGCAAATCACATCCAAATATGGATTAATGAATCTTTATTAAGGTAAGAGAGCAAATGCAGCGCTGGGGTGGCCGAGGAGTCGCAGCTCCATCAAGGCTCACCAAATTGTTTAAGTTCCAACCCCCCTTTTAACCACACAGCTGCTGGTTTCAACATCTTCGGCACACCTCCCGGCTTCTTCTGCAATCTTATCTTCTTCTTTCTTCCCCTCGCTCCAGCCTCCTGTCGCGCTTGCGCAGTGCTCCCTTGTGGTCGTGGGCAGGGGTCTTCAGATGAAGGTTCGTAGTCTTCTTCACTGTGTTTGCTAGATGATCCTTACTTCTGGGCCAACTCAGTCCTGTGGTCACGTACACCTTGTCCTTCAAGTCTAGGCTAATTTGCAGCTCCTTTGTCTTTCTGGTTCAGTGGTTTCTGTTCCTCTCTTATCTAAATGACAAGAGATACCAGAGATGGCCCATTCTGTTCTTTCTCATTCCGTTGCAAAGGAGTTACCGCCCTTTAATATGGATCATCTGGTGAGCATCCCAAGAAGGGGGGGCTGTTGGGTTGGTGTTTCCTCAGATTAATTCCCCTCTTTTCTTTTCCCAGTAGTAAATTCTTTTAATTTTCTTAAAATTTGGATCGTTGTACTAATAATAGCTTTAGCCTAAAAAGTAATTGTTTAATTACTTTTAGCAAAAGCAAAATTCTTCTATTATTTATCACAGTTAGTATCCTCTCTAAGAGAGGGGAAGAAGTGAGTCTGAGAAATATACAAGCCCTCGTTAAGTGGGCACAAGAACGGGGTCGGTGCGCTGCTGCTTCGTTGCTGTTTAGTCCAATAGAATGGAGAGAAGTAGGTGACTTGCTTTGGACAGCCACCATGGAAGGGAGAAAAGAGAACGTGCCTGCTGAAGATCCGCAGCAGACTGAGAGGAAAGAGGAAGTGAGTCTGCCAGGCAGTCAAGGGGGACGGCACACGCCAGTTACGAAAACAAAGGGGGAGGAACAGGAAGGAGCGACCTGTCGATCAAAAAATTCCCCACTACTGACATCTTCTGGCGAAGATTCAGATTGCGAGACTAAGGGATCATCGCCATCTTGCACCCCCCTCAGCAATACCAAAAGGCGATAAAATGGAAGAAATGCTTGTGCAGATGCTGCGGTCAGCTGGGTTGCTCACATTCCCCCAAATAATCAGTTTGAGTGAGCTCAAGAGAGCCACACAGTTTTTCATCAAAACGCTCAAAAAAAAAAAAAATGTACAAGACATAAAAGTGGAAAATGGACTGGCAGAATGGTTACAAAGCCTGGGAATTAGTGGGTGGCTGAAATAATTGTTAATGCACAAACTAGCAATTCTGATTGTCATTATCATTTTCATGATGGTATTGCGGTGTGTGTGGAAATGCTTTATGAATGCTATGAATTGAGTGTTAAAAGGAGTCTGGATCATCCAAAAAGAAAAAGGGGGAAGTGTGGTAGAATTTCTTGAGGATCAGGGACATGCACTGATCCTACAGGGTTTGGACAGTCCAGGCTGGGTCTCTGAGCAGAAAATTGCTATGTGATTATCTTGCCCTTGAGGTCACCTGGAAGGGCAAGAATGAGGAAGTCAAGCTAGTGCTTCCTTCCTGTTGAATGCCCAGATACACTAACCGCAAAGTAGATTTAGTTTGTATATGTGTACTAACGATGCAGACCTATCACAGAACTTCCAGGCACGTGATAAGTGCCTTTAGCCAATAGATTGTAAAGCATAGAGCACGTGACCGTGTGGCTCTGTATATCTTGGTGCTATTCGGGCAAACAAATGAGAATGACTTTCATCGCATCGGTGTGATGTCGTTACTCAGGTGTTGGCTCCGTACGGGGTCCCTCCTACAGTACTGAAAGTCTCCCCAGCTACAATGTCATCGTGCAATTGTGATCAGTGCTAAACACTTGGGTAGGTAGCTGTTAGAGTGACTCTGCCTGTCTCTTCCTCTTTCTAGTTTCTTGACCACCCCTGGCCTACACTACCCCTTAGCAGGCGGAAGGGGGTGGGAGGAGGCAGAGTGTGGAAAAGAGAAAGCCTTGATGCTCTGTAAGCATTATTCAACAGTAGCCTAAACCATGTAGTTTTAGTCATGAATTCAAAACACTGCACTATACAAGCTGCAACGGTGAAAATTACCACCAGTCAGATCCAATACTGTTCCCCATGAGCAGAAGGATGTGACACGTACTTTCATGTGGCCTGAAGGTACTGAAACTTTCTGTCACAATCTTGTCATCACATCGCAAATGACCATTGCATTAAGGAGGGAGAAGAAGTACCACTGTGCTGTAATACATCACTGTGGTCTCACCCATGAGGAAACGCAAATCAGACTTTTCAGATGAAAGTTCTTCGTGTCTTGTCCATGCTTTGCAAGTCCAAAACTGCTGTTTGCTAATTCGCTTCACAATGAAGGGGGGGTTTCCATCTCCCCAGGGCTCTGGGCTACCATCTAATAGAATCATTTAGATTGGAAAAGAAGTTTAAGATCATCAAGTCAATCTGACACTGCCAAGTTGTCACAAGCTGGTTAGAAATCGGAGCGAGGTTTCACTCATTTGTATGGAACAGGATTAAGACTCAAAACGGAATCAAGTGCCGCAAAACCTTTACCCATCACAAATGAAAAAGGGGAGGAAAGAGGGAGAGAGAGGAAGGGGAAAGGGTCCACCGCGGAACTGAAGTCCGACAGTCTGGTTAGGAGATGAGTCCATGGAACAAAGGTGAGAGGCATCCGCAAAGCGATGACAGTGGCAAGGAGAAGTGGTGGCAATGAGAAGGGGTGGCAGTGGCGAGGAGAAGCAGAGCTGAGGAGAAGCGGAGCTGTGATGACCTGGAGAAGAACACTGGTGGCATGAAGAAGAGAGGAGGGTGGCAAGGAGAAGCAGAGTGTTGGTGGCACAGAAAAGAGAAAGACGTGGCTCTTGGTCCTTTTTTCTGTTTTTTTCCCTCAACCCCACCTACCACTAGCAGTGCTGCACGTGCCCAGTACCGTTGCTGGGGTGTGTGGGGAGTCTGACTCCAGAGTTTTAGGTGGTTTCCAACCCTGGAGTTTTAGGTGGTTTCCCACCCCAGGTCTGGGTGCACGTGCAGGGGGGAGGCAGCTCTGCTGCCATGGCAGTGGTGGTATTGGGGGTCCTGCTTCATCAATGTCGAGGAAAATAAACACAGTCTCTGACACAAGTCCACTACTAAACCATGTCCCTAAGCATCACATCTACCCATCTTTTAAATACCTCCAGGAATGCTGACTCAACTACTTCCATAGGCAGCCTGTTCCAGGGCTTGATAACCCTTTTTGTGAAGAAATTTTTCCTATCCAATCTAAACCTCCCCTGGTGCAACTTGAGGCCATTTCCTCTCATCCTATCACTTGTTACTTGGGACAAGAGACCAACACCCACCTTGTTGCAATCTCCTTTCAGGTAGTTGCAATGAGCAATAAGGTCTCCCATCAGTCTCCTTTTCTCTAAACAACCCCAGTTCTCTCAACCACTCTTCAACAGACTTATTCTCTAGACTCTTTACCAGCTTTGTCGACATTCTTTGGACACACTTCAGCACCTCAGTGTCTTTCCTGTCGTGATGGGCCCAAAACTGAATACAATATTTGAGGTGAAGCCTCATCAGTGTCAAGTACAGGGGGACGATCACTTCCCTAGTCCTGCTGGCCACACTATTGCTGATACAAGTCAGGATGCTGTTGGCTTTCTTGGCCACCTGGGCACACTAATGGCTCATATTCATCCGGCTGTCAACCAACACCCCCAGGTCCTTTTCCACCAGGCAGCTTTCCAGCCACTCTTCCCCAAGCCTGTAACCTTACATCTGCAAACTCACTGAGAGTGCACTCAATCCCCTCCTCCAGATGATTGATAAAGATGTTAAACATAACTGGACCGAATACTGAGTGCTGGGGAACACCACTTGTGACCAGACACCAACTGGATTTAACTCTATTCATCACAGTTCTTTGGGCCCAGCCATCAGCCAGGTTTTACCCAGCAAAGAGTATACCTATCCAAGCCACAAGCAGCCAGTTTCTGCAAGAGAATACTGTGAGAAATTGTATCAAAGGTTTTACTAATATCCAGTTAAACAACATTGATGGCCTTTCCCTCATCCACTAAGCAGGTCATCTTGATATTGAAGGAGATCAGGTTAGTGAGCAGGACCTGCCTTTCATAAACCCATGCTGACTTGGCCTGATCACTTGGTTGTCCTGTACGTGATATGTGATGGCACTCAGGATGATCTACTCCATAACCTTCCCTGGCACTGAGGTCAGACTGATAGGCCTGTATTTCCCCAGATCCTTCTTCTGGCCTTTCTTGTAGAAGGTCATCACATTTGCTAACTTCCAGTCAACTGGGACCTCCCTGATTATCCATGACTGCTGATAAATGATTGAAAGTGTCTTGGTGAGCACTTCTATCAGCTCCCTCAGTATCCTTGGGTGGAACCCATCCAGTCCCATAGACTTGTGTATGTCTAAGTGGTCTAGAAGGGCACTAACAATTTCCCTTGAATTACTGGGGCTTCATTCTGTTCCCCATCCCTGTCTTCCAGCTCAGTGGACTGGGTACCCTGAGAACAATTTGTATTAATACTTAGAAAGCCTGTGCCACTCCAGGCCCTCCCACCCTTGTCTCCTCCCTGGTGAACTTGGTTAGTCTGAACGTGCTCCTCTTTCTGCTGGCAGGATTCCAGTCAGGGTGACTGCTTCTCTTCTGTGCATGATACCTCTGATATATATTCTAGAACACAAAAAAAAAAAAAAAACAAACAAACAAACAAAAAAAAACAGTGTATCTCACTCTTCTGGGAGGTGAGTCTAAACAGGAATTTTGTATTCCCTCCAAGAGGTAATTAGCTGGTTTATCTTTTGGCAGTGGTTCTTTTAAAGCCAGAGAATAGTCCTGGTATTCTCTAGTTGGTTACCAGGTGCTTGTCTCCCATTGATAGCGCAGTAACCTGCCTTGGTCACTCTTGATACAGAGATGAATTTTACTAAAAGATCTGGTCCCACCACTGGTGTCTCGCCTCAGAGTGGGTTTCCTCAGCATTCCAGTTTTGTTTTACTCAGAGGTGTGATCTCCTTCAAGAGGGAGAGAGGAGATTAAAATGACCAGGCTTGGTTCAAGATGGAAAGAAACATGATGGGAACAGACACTGATGCTGAAGAAATTGGCCAATGTCTCCTGGGATATATGGACATTAGTGGGAGCTACACACTCAACACTGGTGAACTTCTGGGGTTCCAAGTGAAGCACTTTTCCAGATTAAAATTAAAAATATATATCCTTTACATTTTGGAGACCTAATTATTGCACTTTTTGTGAGGCAGGTGAGTCTGTAACAAAAACAGCATTTGAGTTTGTCCTCCATTCTTTCTGTTGAAACCCAAACTTCACACCAGGAGATGGGTTATTCATTATTCTCTTTGGTGCACCTTTCCTACCAATATCTTATCCACAGCCTTTAAGGTCAGGGAGGCTAAACACTGGAGGTTGTGAGGAACCAGTAACAAAATGTTTCAGGGCATACAACAAAAACTGGATCAGTGGCAGCAGAATGCTTACATGGGGAATACCAGGAATGGTAAGATTGGCTGATGTTCTGACTGTGAAGAAGTTGGAGGTGGAACAGGGGACTTTGACCTGAGTTCCAAGCCCTCCCACAAACTGCTTCCAAGTGTGTGGAGATGAGATAAAAATAAGAGGAATTCCTGCTAGAGCTAACCCTGCTTTCAGCAGAGGGTTGGACTAGATGACTTCCAGAGGTCTTTTCCAACCTTAGCCATTCTGTGATTACTCAGTTCCCCACTGATTCCTCTTTGTTGCTCCCCACTGGCACCAGCCAGCTGCTCAGTTAGTGTGGAAGGTGCACCCGCCAATGAAATTGTGGCTCCCTGGCTGTTGAAGCTTTTATGTGCCCTTGTTCTCAGGGATTTACAGTAGTTGGGGTCTTTGGCCAATAGGGGCTGATACTGACCACAGGTCAGATTCGGCTTGGGTATAAATGGAGTCCCGTGGGGGGAGCCATTTTGAGCTAGTCCCGCCCGGAGCAGTGTGCTGCAGGTAAGGACACCACCCAAGAAGACTCCTCAGGGTTCCTATGTGTTGGGACGTTTCCCTGAGATGTTCCTCGAGGTTGAGAGTCCTCACCTTTTATTAGGTGAGTGATTGAGCATTTTGAGTTGTCGTTAAAACCCTGGTTGGTGTTTGGGTTGTTGTTAAACCCCAGAAGATTGTGTGGTGATAGTTTGTTCTCCTCTCATGGACATTTGGACCATCGTTTATATGTTTGCGGAATGTTGATTAATTGTGTATAAAAATAAATTTTGCTTTTTTTTTTTTATTTATTGTTAAGTGGTTTGGGAGTTTCCGCAACAGTTAGTCATCACTGTCTCTATTGTTGCCCTTTGGGCATGAGAGTGAGGGAAGGGTCTAGAGCTTTAAACAGCCCTCTTCTTACAACTGCCCCAGATGTGTTCCAACACTTACAAGTACCCCATACAAGGACCCGATAGCCACCACCATCCCACATTGTCACTTCATATAGCCATGATGTCAACCCTCTTTGCTCCCTGTCCCAGACTTCCCATTGGCTTATCCAGCAGGATCCATCTCTGCATCTCACCCCCATCCCTGTCCTGTCTCCTCCAGATACGGGGAGCCTTGAGAGACACCTGACCATTTTGGGGTGTCCTGAGGTCCTCTGAACCCCTCAGGCCATGTCTTAGGGTGTCCTTGAGCCCTCCAACCCCCTCAGGTCATGTTTAGGGTGACCCAGGGCCTTCTGAAAACTTCAGGTCACATTTTGGGGTGTCTTGGGGCCCTCTGAACCACACAAGTCATATTTTGGGGTGTCCAGTGTCCCCCCAAACCCCTCAGCTGACATTCTGGAGTGTCCTGGGGCCCTCTGAACCCCTGAGACCATGTTTTGGGTCTCCTAGAACCTTGCAACCCCCTCAGGTCATGTTTTGGGCAATCTGAACCCCTCAGATCACATTTCAGGGTGACCTGAGGACCTCTGATCCCCTCAGGTCAGGTTTTGGGATTTCCTGTAGCCCTCCAACACCCTCAAGTCATATTTTTGGGTACTCCAGGTCCCTCTGAGCCCCTCAGGTGACATTTTGAGATGCCCTGGGCTCCTCTGAACACTTTTGGGTCATGTTTTGGGGTGACCTGGGCCATCTGAATCCCTCAGATTATGTTTTAGGGTGACTTCTGATCTTCTCTGGACCTCTAAACTCCCATCCCAAAGCTTCCTGAGGTCTTCCTTGTGCCCCACAACCCTTTTTTTACTCTCCAGGGCACCTTGGATGCCTCCAGACACCCCAAAACCCTTCTCAGGGCCATCATTAAGCCCCACAACACCAACTTGATCCTCAAGACCATATAGAATGTCTCCAGATGGGTCATGGACATCTGTCCTCTGCTCAGATCCACATCATCCCAATGTCCTAACAACTGGAGGACCACCTTCCTTGGTCTTCCTGTCCCCACCAAGATCCCCTTAACTCAGGTGATGACACCTCTGGGTCCATCAAACCCCTTCCTGGATCCATCTTTTTTCTCCAGAACCAACTCCTGGTCTTCTGTGTCTTACAAGATGCCTCTACTACATCCCTGGCATGCTGAGGACCTCTACCATCAGTTCTGATGTGCTCCTGAGTCCTTCAGAGAAGGTGAGAACCTTCTCCTGCCTCTGTGGTCCTCTCAGAAGTAGAAAACTCTACTCTGGGAGGACTCATCCATCTTCCTTGACACCTCTCAGGAGATATTAGGGGGTTTGGGTGGGGTTCTCTTGTCATTTATGGTTAGTTTCAGTTTCTGAGGAGTTGTTTCTTCTGGTCTGGAGGTCACCTTGCTCTGTGTGGTCTCCTCCAACCCTCATAGAGTGTTTTTGGGGTCACCTTGCTCCAACTCTTTGGGGTCTTCTCCAACTCTTTCCAACAGCTTCTGGCTCAAGAGATGGGACCTATGCTGGTCAAGTTGGTCCCAGCAGGGAACGGCCACCAACCCTTGAGTGCCCATCACATGGGCAAAGTATCTCCACCCTCAATACTTTCTACAAGGACCCACAGTGATCTCCCTCACCCCACCCAATACCCCAGTGGTCTTTCCCATCACCTCCCTGTCACCCCCAAGGGTCTCCTCCATCCTTCCCCCCATCACCCCAATGGTCCCCCCCATTCCCCTGTTTTACCCCAATAGTTCCCCCATCATCCCCAATGCTATCTCCCATCCTTCTCCTCCATCAGCCGTAATGGTGTCCCCCATTTCCCCCATCACCCTGATAGTCCCCCCATCACCACAGTAGTCTCCCTCTGGTTATCCCCAAATGATCTACTCCATCCTTCCACCCTAGCCCCACCCCCCATCACCCCAATGGTCTCCCCCATCACCCCCTGTCGTGGCTTAAGCCTGGTTGGCAGCCAAACACCATGCAGTCACTCGCCCATGCTCCCCCATTTGGGAATGGGGAGGGAATCGGAGGGGCAAAGGGAGACTCGCAGATTGAGATAAAAACAGTTTAATAAGAGTAATAAAATAATATGGTGACAGTATAAATGGATAATGAACAATACAGTTGCTTACCACCTACTGACCGACATCCCACCTACACCTGACTAGCGATCCTGAAACAAAAATACCACGGCAGCAATCCCGGAAGTGAGAGCATGCTCCTTCCCACCCACCCCTCCTTTATATGGTGAGCATAATGTCACATGACATGTAATATTGGCCAATCCGGGCCCAGTGTACCAGCTATGTTCCCTCCCTGCTTCTTGCATGCCTGCACACAGGCAAGGCACGCAGGGCTGGAGAGTCCCTGAAATCTCGGTGTGCCATAAGCACTCCTCCAGCTTCTAAAAACTAACATGAACTCTGTTCCAGCCTGAACCAGGAAAGTATGTTCCATATTTCTAATACCTTCTAATTAATTACTATCCTCTTCCTTGATCAAACATGTGCACATAGATATCATTCCCTCAGTCCATGGGCCATCACTGCAGAATGTATCATGAGTTCATTTGGTCCACAGATTCAGGTTCCATTTGTCATAACAGTCCCTTAAGGCAGGAGGAACGATGCTCAGTTGGTAGGGCGCAGGTGACCTTAGGCCTGGCAGGAGAAGGGCATGCAGTCCCTGTTGCAGTTGGAGCTGGTGGCTCATGCATCTGATGCTGTCTGTGTTCACAGTCTGTGGCAGTCACTGGGCATCAGTTGCTTAAACCAATACTCACTTTATCCAAGTTCATGTTTGCCTTCATGAATATGATGCTGTTAGCCTAATATGTGTCAACCATAGCAAGGCATTGATAGGGTTGTGTGGTGATTAATCTAATACAGTTTATTGTTTTTTTTCACCTAACATTAAGTGCCCTTGAGGCATGCATCGGATGTCCCCATCCTTCTGCATTACCCAAAAAGTGCACCCAGGTCCTTGGGCAAAGGTAATTCCACGTATGGGCTTACCTTTACCTGAAGTAGGAATAACCCAGATAGTCTTCCCCAGCATATTTTTAAGGTGCACTACCAGGACTCTATCTCCATCTACAGTACGTAGAAGGTTTCACTGAGCAGGGCCAGCCTGGTTGGTAGATCCTCTAATATATTCTTTTGCCCAGGTGTTTATGAGATTATTTTGAAAATTAGTGCCATTATCTGACTCAATTCTTTCTGGGGTGCCATGCTGCCACAGGACTTGTTTTTCAATGCCCAGAATAGTGTTCCAGGGAGTGACATGGGGCACGGCATATGTTTCCAGTCATCCAGAAGTTGCTTCCACCATTGTGAAAACATAACCTTTGCCATGCCGAGTTTGTGGGAGCGTGATGTAATCAATCTGCCAGGTCTCCCCATATTTTTATTTTAACCATCTCCCTCCATTCCAATGAGGTTTTAACCACTTGGCTTGCCTGATTGCAGCACATGTCTCACATTCATGGATAACCTGTGAGACAATGTCCATGGTTAAGTCCATCCCTCGGTCATGAGCCCATCTATATGTTGCATCTCTGCCTTGATGGCCTGAGGAGTCATGGCCTAGCGAACCATAAATTTTTCACCCTTATGTTGCCAGTCCAGATCTACTTGGGCCACCCTAATTTTAACAGCTTGGTCCACCTGATGGTTGTTTTGATGTTCTTCCTTCACTCAATTTTTGGGTATATGAGCATCTACGTGGTGTACTTTCACAACCAAGTTCTCTATTCGAGCAGCAAATTCTTGCCACAAATCAGCAGCCCAGATGGGTTTGCCTCTACACTGCCAGCCACTCTGTTTCCACTGCTTCAACCTGCCCCACAGGGCATTTTCCACCATCCATGAGTCAGTGTAGTGGTAGAGGTCTGGCCACTTTTCTCGGTGATATTTAAAGCCAGCTGGATGGCTTATGCCTCTGCAAATTGACTGGATTCACCTTCTCCTTCAGCAGCTTCTGCAACCTGTCGTGTGGGACTGCACACAGCAGCCTTTCACTTCCGATGTTTCCCTACAATGTGACAGGACCTGTTGGCAAATAGGGCATATTGCTTCTCTTTATCTGGTAGTTCATTATATGGTGGTGTCTCTTCAGCTCGGCTGCACCTCTTCCTCTGGTGACATTCCAAAATCTTTGTTTTCTGGCCAATTTATGATTACTTCCAATATTCCTGGGTGGTTGGAATTCCCTATTCAAGCCCGCTGTGTGATGAGCGCGACCCACTTACTCTGTGTAGCATCAGTTGCATGATGTGTTGAGGGGACCCTTCCTTTGAACATCCAGCCCAGTACTGACAGTTGGGGTTCCAAGAGGAGCTGTGCTTCTCTACCAGTCACTTCTGAAGCAGCTCAAACTCCTTCATGTGCTGCCAATATCTCTTTTTCAGTTGGAGTATAAAGGACTTCAGATCCTCTATATCCTCAACTCCAGAATCCCAGGAGTTGACCCCGGGTCTCCCCTGGTACCCTCTGCCAATGACTCCAGGTACAGCCATTCTCCCTGGCTGCAGTGCAGAGCACATTTTTAACATCATGTCCAGCCCGAACTGGCCAAAGGGCTATGGCATGAACTATTTACTGTTTAAATCATTCAAAAGACTGTTGTTGCTCAGCACCCCATAAATAGTAATTTTTCTTCCGGGTCACTTGATAAAGAGGGCTTATGATCTGACTGTAATTTGGAATATGCATTCTCCAGAAACCCACCACACCTAAAAAAGCTTGTGCTTCCTTTCTGCTAGTTGGTGGGGACATAGCCGTTATTTTATTAATCACATCCATTGGAATCTGACAATGTCCATCTTGCCATTTGATTCAAAAATACTGAATCTCCTGCATAGGGCCCTTGACTTTACCCCATTTTATGGAAAATCTGTCTCTTGAAAGAATTTTAACTATTATTTCTCCCTTCTCGAAAATTTCTTCTGCTGTATTCCCCCATATAATGATGTCATCAATGTATCGAGGGGTTCTGAAGCTTCACCCTGTTCCAGTGCAGTGTGGATCAGTCCACGGCAAATGGTAGGGCTCTGGGACAGGCAGTTTCAGGTGTATTGGACATCCCTCCAGGTGAAATCAAAATATGGCCTGCACTCTGCTGCCAAAGGGATTGAGAAGAAGGCATTGGCAATATCAATTGTGGCGTACCACTTGGCTGCCTTTGACTACAATTCATACTGAAGATGTAGCATGTCTGGCACAGCAGCACTTAACGGTGGCGTGACTTCATACAGGCCCCGATAGTCCACTGTCAGTCTCCACTCCCCATTAGACTTCCTCACTGGGCATATGGGGCTGTTAAAGGGTGAGCAAGTCTTGCTGATCACAGAAGAAGAAATACACAAAAAAATCCCCTCGCATTGTAAAAGATGATGATGAACCAGGGCCATCACGAGAACAGGAGGAGGAGACAGGGCCAGTGGTAATCACCTGATCCCTATTCCTGAGTGAACTACAAGACATGCGAAAGGATTTCAGCCACCATCCAGGGGAGCACCTTCTTACTTGGCTGCTCCGATGCTGGGATAGAGGGGTCAAGAGTGTGGAATTAGAAGGTAGAGAGGCCAGGCAGATGGGATCCCTGTCCAGGGAAGCACGCATTGACAAGTCCATTTGAAGAAGAACATAGACACTCAGCCTTTGGAAGTGACTTTTGTCAGGCGAGGGGCAGATATCCCTTCAAGGAAGATTTTATATATCATCCAAGTAAGTGGTCCACCACGGAGATCATGGAGAGAGGCATCCAATACAGCAAGGAAAAATCTTAATCCAATTCCCACAGGTAATAAGCAGCAGCATGGGGATTATATATGGTAAGTAGTGTGATGTATAACACAACTGTAGAAATTAAAACCACGATTCTATGAGCCAAGTGAATAACATTATAACAGGAATGGACAGTTGGCATTATGACAAATTTGATAGGACACACATATCAAATCTGTTGTTATCCCAACTCTTTGTGCCCCACATTGGATGCCAAAAAGGACTGTTGTGGTTTAAGCCTGGTCAGCAGCTAAACACCATGAAGCCACTCACCCACCCTCCCCGGCGTGGGAATGGGGAGGAAATTGGCGGGGCAAAGGGAGACTTGCAGGTTGAGATAAAAACAGTTTAATAACAGTAATAGCATAATACGGTGACAGTATAAAAGGGTAACATACAATACAGTTGCTCACCTGGGGAGATTGATGACATGGACTCCAATGTTAAGATCAAAGACCCTTTATTATTCAGAAAGTTGCGTTTTTATCCCCCTACAAAGTTGTCAATCCGCCCAACATAAGTGCTTATTGGTTAACATACATTACTCACACACCTATTCTAACATTTGATTGGCTAGCTTAACTACGCATGTCTTTTTTCCCTTGTCTTATTATTGTCAACATTTTTTGCTCCAGGCGTTATTCCAAAGTCCTCTGTTGTGCACTGATAACTTTCTTATTTTTCTGTTATTCCAAAACCTTCAAGGTCTGTTGTTACCTTATTTTTCTGTTATTCAAGGTCTGTTGTTGCCTTATTTTTCTGTTATTCACAAACCTTCAAGGTCTGTTGTGACCTTATTTTTCTGTTATTCAAAGCCCTTATTTTTCTGTTATTCAAAAGCCTTCAAGGGCATCATGGCCTTCATTGATGTAAAATTTCTCCACACTCACCACCCACCAACTGACACCAACCTGTTCCCAGCTAGTGATCCCAAACACAAAGACACCGTGGCAACACTCCCAGAAGTGAGAGCGCGCACCTTCCCACCCACTCCTTCCTTTATATGGTGAACATGACATTACATGACATGGAATAGCGGCCAATCTGGGCCCAGCACTCCATCTGTGCTCCCATCCCCCTCACGCCCACACACAGGCAGGGCACATGGAGCTGGAGAGTCCCTGAAATTTCAGTGTGTCATCAGCACTCCTCCAGATACCAAAAACTAACATAAACTCTATTCCAGCCTGAACCAGCACAGTGGTTTTTTTGGTCAACCTTTTTTTGTCAAGGTTTTTATTTTGAAGCTTTTATGTCAAGTTGTATTCATCATAGAATTTTGTCGAGACATTTTCTTTAAGCAATTTTCATGGAGGCTTTTTCATCAAGTTTTATTTTTCTGAGGTTTTTATGTTGAGGTTTTTTTTCAAGGTTCTTCCAACCGAGGTTTTTATGTCAAAATTTTTATGTCAATGTTTTTATGTTGAGGATTTTTCAACCGAGGCATTTTGTCAAGGTTTTTCCATGCAAGGTTTTTTTTGTCAATTTTTTTTTCATTCAGTCGTTGTCATCAAGATTTTTTCATTGATGCTTTTTCATCAAGCAATTTTCATCCAGGTTTTTATATCAAGGTTTCTTCATCAAGGCTTTTTGGTCAAGGCTTTTTCATTGATGCCTTTCAGTTGAGGTTTTTTCGTTGAGGTTTTTATGCCAAATATTTTTACTGGTATTTTTTCTGTCGAGGCTTTTTCATCAAGGTCTTTTTTATTGAGATTTTTATGTTGGGGTTTTTATGTAGAGTTGTTTTTCTCAACGTTCCTTCATCAGGGATCTTTCTTAAAGCAATTTTTATCGAGGTTTGTTCCTTGAGTTTTTTTTCTACAAGAGGTTTTTTTGTCCAAGATTTTCATGTCAAGGTTTTCCAGGTTCTTTCAAGCAAGGTTTTTATGTCAGTGTTTCTATGTCAAGTTTTAATGTCGAGGATTTTCCATCAAGGCTTTTATGTTGAGATTATTCCATCAGGGTTTTTATGTTAACTGTTTTTCTTTGAGATTTTTTCATCGACTCTTTTTCGTTGACACTTTTATGTTAAGAGTTTTATGTTGAGGTTTTTATGTCAAGAGTCTTATGTCACGGTTTTTACGATGTGGCTTTTATGTCAAGATTTTTATGTTAAGGTGTTTATGTCAAGATTATTTCATTGGGATTTTTATGTCGACTCCTTTTCATTGAATCTTTTTCAGTGAGGTTTTATTGTTGAGCTTTTTATGTTGAGGTTTTTACATTGAGTTGTATTTGTTGATGTTAATTTGTTAAGTTTTTATGGTCTAGATTTTTTTATTGAGTTTTTTTTTGTCCAGGGTTTTTATGTCGAGGAATTTTCATTTAGGATTTTTATGTTAAAATATTCATGTTGAGTTTTTTTCATTGAGATATTTTTTTTTTCTAATCTTCATCATGGTTTTTTTTTTTTTTGTTGAAGATTTTTCATCAAGCAATTTTCATCAAGGTTTTTATGTTGAGGTTTCTGTAATGAGGTTTCTTCATTGAGGTTTTTATGTCACGGCTTTTATGTTGTGGTTTTTGTGTTAAGGATTTGATTTCAAGGGTTTTTTTTTGTTGAGGTTTTTATGTCGAGATTATTTAGTCAAGGTTTTTACATTGTAACTTTTTCATCAAGGTTTTTTTGTTGAGGTTATTATGTTGAGGCTTTTATGTCAATGGCTTTTCATCATGTTTTTTATGTTGAGTTTACTTCATTGCATTTTTTTTTGTGGAGGTTTTTCATAGAGGTTTTTATGTCAAGGCATTTCCTTCAAGCAATATTCGTCAAAGCTTTTTCATCATGCAATTTTCAATGAGACTTTTTCATCGAGACTTTTTCATCTAGCAATTTTTGTCAATTTTTTTTCATCGAGGCTTTGTTGCTGATGTTTTTACATCGATGATTTATTGTTATGTGTTTTTTTTCGAGGTTTTTATGTTGAGATTACTTTGTTGAGGTTTTTAAATCGTGTCTTTTTTGACACTTTTTTTTATCTAGGCTTTTATGTTGAGGTATTTTTGTCAAGGTTTTTATGTCAATGTATATTAGTCAATGCTTTTTCCTTGAGTATTTTAGTCATGTATTTTATTTCAATACATTTTCATTAAGGTTTTTTGTTGAGATTTTTATGCTGAGGATTTTTCGTCTGAGGTTTTTATGTTGTATTTTCACTGAGAATTTTTTATCCGAGTTTTTTTATCTGAGGTTTTTATGACAATATATTTATGTCGGGATTTTATATTGAGGATTTTTCGTCTGAGGTTTTTCTGTTGTGGATTTTTCATCGAGGCTTTTTTTGTCAAGGTTTTTCATTGACGCTTTTTCATAAAGCAATATTTGTCAATTTTTTTATGTCAAGTTATTTATGTCGAGATTATTTCCTCAAGGTTTTTATGTTGAGTCATTTTCATCGAGACTTCTTCATTGAGTTTTTTTAATTGGGTCTTTTCCATTTAGGTTTTTTCACCGAGGACTTTTCATCAAAGTATTTTCTCTGAGATTTTTATGTTGAGAATTTTTTGTTGAGGTTTTTATGTTGAGATTATTTTGTCAAGGTTTTTATATCAACTCATTTTCATAGAGGGTTATTAATGAAGTCTTTTTAGACAAGATTTTTATGTCAAGGTTTATATGTCAAGGTTCTTATGTCATGGTTTTTATGCTGCGATATTTATGTAAACTTTTTTATGTTGAGGTTTTTATGTTGGGGCTTATTCATCGAGGTTTTTGTCAAGATTATTCCTTTGAGGTTTTTATGTTGACTTTTTTTTCCTTCAAGGAAGATCTTATACATCATACAAGTAAGTGGTTCACCATGGAGAGAGGCATCTGAGGGAACTAGCTGTGCAGGAGATGGTTTATTATGACCCAGACGATGTGTGGCTACCCACAGACCCAGATGAAGACATATGCACTCAGCGCATGTGGCAGAAGTTCATACAGAACGGTCCATCATCACATGTCAATGTATTAGTAGTACTGGACTGGGGAGAAGAAGAGAGACCAACTGTGGATGAATTGGCTCACTGACTCTGGCAATATGAAGAAAATCTTTCTTCCTCTGTCATCACAGCTGTGGAGAAACTATCATGAGAAGTCCAACTACTCAAAGAGGACATGTACTACTCTCCACCTGCACGGGCTAAGGTATCAGCTCAAGTGAGACAGTATACACCACGGGGGAATATATGGTATTACCTGCACAAACATGGAGAAGACATGAGGAAATGGGATGGGAAACCCACCTACCTTCTAAGAGAGCGGGTTTGAGAGTTGGAAGGAAGAACAGCTACAAATCAAGGTTCTTCCAGGAGAAGTGCCACTCCAGTCTCCACTAATCAGTTACCCAAACCGCGTAGAAGAGTTGACTTTGGTCCTGATCCTATGAGGAGAACCTCTGAGTCGTACTTACAAGAAGTGATTAACCAAGATGAGACTGAAATCCGCATAGACTACACTGACCACTTCATTGATAATGGATATAATGACCAGCATTAGAGGGGCCCTGCCTCCAGCCAGGTGGAGGAGAGGGACAACCGTGTTTACTGGACTGTGTGGATTCGATGGCCTGGCACATCTGACCCCCAGGAGTATAAGGCTCTGATGGACACTAGTGCCCAATGCACCCTGATGCCATCAAATTTTAAAGGAACAGAGACTATTTGTATCTCAGGAGTGATGGAAGGTCTCAACAGCTGACTGTGTTGGAGGCTGAAGTGAGCCTAACTGGAAATGAGTGGCAAAAGCACCCCTGGCTGGCCCAGAAGCTCCGTGTATTCTTGGTATAGATTATCTCCGGAGAAGGCAATTTAAGGACCCAGAAGGGTACCGGTGGGCTTTCGGTACAGCTGCCTTGGAGATGGAGGAAATTAAACAGCTGTCCACTCTGCCTGGGCTCTCAGACGATCCTTCTGCCGTGGGACTACTGAGGGATGAAGAACAACAGGTGCCGATTACTACTTCAACAGTGCACCAATGGCAATATCTCACCAACCGAGACTCTGTAGTTCCCATCCACCAACTGTTTCGTCGACTAGAGAGCCAAAGAGTGATCAGCAAGACTTGCTCACCCTTTAACAGCCCCATATGCCCAGTGAGGAAGTCTAATGGGGAGAGGATAATGTACAATGCAATCACTCACCATCTGCTGACTGACACCTAGCCCCTTCCTGGCTAGCTATCTGAAAACACAAAGACTCCTCAGTCACAATCCCAGAAGTGAGAGCGTGCCACTTCCCTCCCACCTCTCCTTTATATGGTGAGCATAACGTCACATGACATGGAATATCGGCCAATCTGGACCCAATGCTCCAGCTGTGTTTCCTCCCTGCTTCTTGCATGCCTGCACACAGGCAGGACACAGGGAGTTGGAGAGCCCTTGAAATCTCGGTGTGCTGTCAGCACTCCTCCAGCTACCAAAAATGAACATGAACTCTATTCCAGCCCAAACCAGGACAGATATAAAAACCTCAATGATAATTGATCAATGAAAAAACTTTGATGAAATAACTGTGACAAAAGAGAATCAAAGAAGTAACCTCAACATAAAAACCTCGGCAAATAATCTTGACATAAAAACCTCAATGAAATAATCTTGACAAAAACTTCAAAGAAAAAACCTCTGTATAAAAAACTCAACATAAATTCTCAACGAAAATTGCTTATTGAAAAAGCCTCTTGGAAAAAAAAAACATAATAACACAGACTAAATGAAAAAACCTTAACGAAAAATCCTTGACATAAAAACCTCACATGAATAATCCTCAACATAAAAACCTCAAGTAAAGATCACGACAAAAACTTTGACATAAAAACCTCGGTTCAAAGAACCTTGAAACAAAATCCTCAATATAAAATCCTCAGATAAAAAAAAAAAATCAATATAAAAAACATTGGACAAAAAATCCTTGAAACAAAAACCTCGACATACAAACCTCGGATGAAAACCCCTTGACATAAAATTCTTGACATAAAATCCTCCTATGAAAAATCGTGTCGTGGTTTGAGGCTGGTCTGCAGCCAAACACCACGCAGATGCTCGCCCACCCTCCCCGACCTGGGATTGGGAAAGGAATCAGAGGGGCAAAGAGAAACTCATGGGTTGAAATAGAAACAGTTTAATAAGAGTAATAAAATAAAATGGTGACAGTATAAATGTATAACGTACAATGCAATTGCTCACCGCCCACCGACTAACAACCAGCCCATTCCCAGCTAGTGATCCTGAAACATAAAGATGCCACAGTTGCAATCCTGGGAGTGAGAGTGCACCCCTTTCTGCCCATCCCTCCTTTATATGGTGAGCATAACATCACATGACATGGAATATTGGCTAGTCCGGGCCCGTTTTTTCAACTGTGTTCCCTCCCTTCTTCTTGAGCGTCTGTGCACAGGCAGGACACGGGGAGTTGAAGAATCCTGGAAATCTCAGTGAGCCATCAGCACTCCTCTAGCTAGCAAAAATGAACATGAATTCTACTCCAGACCAAACCAGGACACCTGGTAAAAAAAAAAAACACAAAAAACAAAAAACAAAAAAAAAAAAAAAAACAAAAAAAAACAAAACAAAAAAAAAAAAAAAAACAAAAAAAAACCAACAATATATAAACCTTGAACAAAAAGGTCCTATGAAAAAATCCTTGTCATAAATAAATCCAGACATAAAAACCTCAGATGAAAAACTCTCAACATAAAAATTTAGGATGAAAAAACCTCGAACTGAAAATCTCGGACTAAAAATCCTTGACATAAGGTTCTCGACATGAAATCCCAACATAAAATCATCGACAGGAAAGCCTCAGAAAAAACTCCTCGACATAAATTCCGACATAAAATCCTTGACATAAAAAACTTGGACGAATATTCCTCAACATAAAAATCCCGACATGAAAAGCTCAGACAAATAATCCATGATAAAAAAAGCTCAGTTTAAAAATCTTTGACTTAAATAGATAGGATGAAAAATCCTTGACAAAAAACCACCTTGGAATAAAAATCCTCGACATAAAATTCCAAGATAAAAACCTCAACATAAAAACCTATGATGAAAAGTCCTCATCATAAAAATCAAAACATAAAAATCTTGAACAAAAAATCCTCGACATAAAAACTTTGAACGAATAACTCTTGACCTGAAAAGCTTGGACAAAAAATTATTGTCATAAAATCCTCGACAAGCTATCACAAGATAAAAATATCTGCATAAAAAACGTCAGAAAAAAAAAAAAAATCTTTAACGTAAAACCATGACATGAAATCCTCAACATAAAAACCTCAAACGAAAAATCCTTGACATAAGAATTCTGACAAGAAAAGCTTGGACAAAAAATTCTCAACATGAAATTATCAACAAAAAATTCTGGGATGAAAGTCCTAGAAAATAAAGCCTCGAACTGAAACCTCATATCAAAAACACAGAATATAAAACCCCAACATAAAAACATCAAAATAAAAGCTCAGACGAAAAATCATTGACATGAAATAACAATCTAAAATCCTTAACATAGAAACCTCAGATAAAAAAAAAACATTGACATAGAAACCTTGACATAAAGGCCTCAGAAGAAAAATCATCAACATAAAAACCTCGATGAAAAAATATCTTTGAAAAAGCCTAGACAAAAATTTTTTTAATAAAATCATTGATGAAAAAAATGTAGAGAAAAATCATTGACATAAAAAACCTCAGATGAAAAATTGACAACATAAAAATCTTGGAAGAAAAATCGAGGACATAAAAGCTTCAGAAGAAATATCCTTGAAATTAAAACCTTGCACAAAAAAAATGAGACATAGAATCCTGACATAAAAAAACTTGAAATAAAAACCTTGGACAAAAAATCCTCAACATAAAAGCCTTGAACAAAAAGTGCTGGACAAAAAATCTTCACCAAAATATCCTGACATAAAAACCTTGAGATAAATACCATGGAAGAAAAGTCCTTGAGATAAAAACCTCAGACAAAATAATGTTGATATAAATACCTTAGACAAAAATTCCTTGACATAAAAACCTCAGATGAAGAATTCTTGACATAAAATTCCAACATAAAATCATCGATATAAAAATCTAGGATGAAAAATAATAGACATAAAATCCTGACATGAACTACTTGACATAAAAATCTAGGATGAAAAATCCTCGTCATAAAAATCCAGTTTAAAAAACCTCGTGCAAGAAACCCTTGACATAAATTTTTCAGACAAAATACACTTGACCTGAAAAGTTCGGATGAAAAATCCTTGACATAAAATCCTGACATAAAATACTCAATATAAAAAGGTTGGATGAATAATACTTGACATAAAAATCCTGACATGAAAAGCTCGGATGAAAAATCCTTGACATAAAGCCATGAACTAAAACCTCGAAATAAAAAACTTGGACAAAAAATCCTCAATACCAGAATCTTGGAAAAAAACTTCTTGACATAATATACTGTTATAAAAATCTCAAAATAAAAGCATCAGACAAAAAATCCTCGACATATGCATACCAACATAAAAACCTCAGACAAAAAATCCTCGACATAAAGATCCCGACATATAAGCCTTGGATGAAAAATCCATGGTGTAAAAACCTCGGATGAAAAATCCCCAACATAAAAAACTCAGATAAAAATCCTTGACATCAAATCCTTGGACGAAATATCCTCAACCTAAAAGCCTTGGACAAAAAATTCTCAATATAAGAAACTTGATATAGAAGCCTCAGAAAAAAAAAAAAAAAATCCTCAACATAAATTCCCTACATAAACTCCTCCACATAAAATACTTGGACAAATAATCCTCGACATAAAAATCCCAATATAAATACCTCAGACAAAAAATCCTTGACATAAAATTCTCGACATAAAAACATTGGAAGAATCCTGAAGATCAAATCCTTGGCATAAAAACCTCAGAATTCATATCCTCAACATAAAATCCCAAGATAAAATACTCGACATAATAAGCAAGGATGAAAATACGTTGTCACAAAAATCCAGATATAAAAAACTCAGAAGAAAATCCCTCAACATACAAACATCTGATCAAAAACCCTCAACCTCAAAAGATCAGATGAAAAATCCTTGACATAAAATCCTCAACATGAAATCCCAACATAAAATACTTAATACAAAATCATGGACAAAAAAAATCCTCAACATAAAATCCTTGTCATAAAAACTTCAGATGAAAAATCCTCAACATAAAAAAAATCCTCAAAATAAAGCCTCAAACCAAAAACTTCAAATGATAAATTCTCAACATAAAACCCAGACATAAAAAACCTCAAATTAAAAAAGCTCGAAATAAAATCCTCAGATGAAAAATCCTTGCTGAAAAATCATTGACAAAATATCTCAGATGAAAATTTCCTGATATAAAATCCTTGACGTAAAAACCTTGGATGAAAAATCCTGGAAAAAAGAATCCTGATATAAAAACCTCAGACTAAAAAACCTTGACAAAAAATCCTAGACATAAAACACTCAGAAGAAAAATCCTGTACATAAAATCCAGACATAAAATCCTTGACATAAAATACTCAGGTGAAAAGTCCTTGAAATAAAAATCCCAATATAAAAGCCTCAGATGAAAAATCCTCGAAAAAATAAGCTCAAATGAAAAATCCTCAACATAAAAATATCAAAAAATAGTCCTTGACATAAAAACCTTGGACAAAAAGCCTCAACATAAAAACCTCAAATGAAAAATCTCAGACATAAAACCTCAGACAAAAACTCCTCGACATAAAAACATCGGACAGACAATCGTTGACATAGAAACCTAGACATAAAAACCTCCAATGGAAAATTGTCGACATAAAATCCTCAGAAGAAATAACCTTGAAATTAAAACCTTGAATGAAAAAAGACTTGACATAAAATCCTGACATAAAAACCACAAAATGAAAACCTCAGATGAAATATCCTTGACATAAAACCTTGGATAAAAAAGAATAGACACAAATACCATGACATGAAAAACTCAGAAGAAAAATCTTTGACAAAAAATCCTGACATAAAAACCTTGATGCAATAATCTTGGAAGAAAAAACCTGAACATAAAAATCTTGGAAGAAAAATGCTCAACATAAAATACTAATCTAAAATCTTTGACATAAAAGCCTTGGACAAAAAATCCTCAAAATAAACCCTAGACATAAAAACCTCAGTCAAAAAATCATCGACATAAAAACCTTGATGAAAAATACTGAACATAAAAGCCTTGATGAAAAAAAGCTTGGAAGAAAAACCACAGATGAAGAAACGCTACATAAAAACCTCGATGCAAAAATATCTATGAAAAACCCTCAACAAAAATTTTTTGATGAAAAACATTGACAAATAAAACTTGGTGAAAAATTCTCAACATAAAAACATGAGATGAAAAATCATCGACATAAAAACCTTGAATGAAAAAAACTTGACATAATATCCTGACATAAAAACCTTGAAATAAAAACCTTGGACATAAAATACTTGACATAAAAACCTTGGATGTAAAATGCAAGACATAATAACTTCAACATGAAACCCTCGGATGAAAAATCCTCGACATAACAATAGAGGATGAAAAACCCTCAACGTAAAAACCTGAGATGAAAGTCCTTGACATAAAAAATGTGGATGAAATAACCTTGGCATAAATACCTCAGACCAAAAATCCTCAACAAAAACCTTGGACAAAGAATCCTTGACATAAAATTATGATATATACTCCTCAACATAAAAACCTCGGACAAAAAATTCTCAACAAAATCTTGAGATGAAATCCTCAACATAAAAAACTAGCATGAAAAATCCTCATCATAAAAAAACAGACGAAAAACCCTTGACATAAAAGTTAGGACAAAAAAAGTCGATCTGAAAAGTTAGGATGAAAAATCCTTGACATAAATTCCTCAACATAAAATCCTAGACATTAAAAACTTGGATAAAAAATCCTCGATATAAAAATCCTAATATAAAAATCTCAGATGAAAAATCCTCGACATAAAATCCTCCACATAAAAATACTGACATGAAAAGCTTGGACAAAAAATCCTCGACACAAAGGCTTGAACTAAAAACCTGGGACGAAGAACTGTTGACATAAAACACTCTCATAAAGACATTGAAATAAAAAACTCAGAGTAAAAATCCTCGACATAAACATCCCAACATAAATAATTTGGATGAAATATCCTCGACATAAAGTCCTGACTGAAAAGCCTCGACATAAGAACCTCGGATGAAAAATCCTCAACATAAAACACTCAACATAGAAATGTAGGATCAAAAATCCTTGACATAAAAACCTTGAAAGAATAATCCTCTACATAAAAATCCTAACATAAAAAAGTTGGACAAGAAAATCCTCCAGAAAAAAAAAAAAAACTCAGAAGAAATAACCTTGATACGTATACTTTGGATGAAAAATCCTTGACATAAAAGCCTCAGATGAAAAACCTTCTACATATAAACTTCAGACAAAAATCCCTCAACCTGAAAACCTGACATAAAATAATCAGCATAAAAACCTTGGATGAAAAATCCTCGACATAAAGCCTCGAACTAAAAAATTCAAATTAGAAATACCCCAAACTGTCACATAAAAACTTCAAATTAAAAAACTCAAAATAATATCCTTGGATGAAAAATCCTCAACAAAAAACCTCAGACAAAAATCCTCATCATAGCTACCTAGAAAAAAAACCTCAGTCAAAAAATTGTTGACATAAAAACCTTGGACAAAAAATCCTCGACATAAAAGCCAGGACAAAAAAACCTCGGAAGAAAAACCTCAGATGAAAAAACCTCGATATAAAAAACTGAATGAAAAAAATGCGTTGAAAAACCCTCAACATTTTTTTTTTTTTTTATGAAAAACGCCGATGAAAATACTTGGTGAAAAATCCTTGACACAAAAACCTCGGATCAAATATGATTGATATAAAAACCTGGGATGGAATATCCTCTACATAAAAATCCTGACATAAAAACCATGAATGAAAAAGCCTCAACATAATACCCTGACATACAAACCTCTAAATAAAAACCTCAGATAAAAAATCCTCTACATAAAATCACAACATAAAATCCTTGACATAAAAACATAAGAAGAAAATTCCTCTACATAAGAATACCGGCATAAAAGTCTCAGATGAAAAATCCTCGACATAAAAAGACTGGATGAAAAATCCTCGACATAAAGACCGGGGAAGAAAAATCCCCGACAATAAAGCTCAGATGGAAAAACTTCAATGTAAAAAGCTCAGGAAAAAATCCTCAACTTAAAAATCTTGGATGAAAAACCTCGACATAAAATCCTCGAATGAAAAATCCCAGACATAAAAACCTTGGGCAAAAAAATCTTCAACATAAAGACCTCAGATGGAATATCTTAACAATAAAAACCTCAGACGAAAAATCCTTGACATAATATTGCTACATAAAGTCCTTGACATAAAAACCTTGGACAATAAATCCTCAATATAGAAACCTAGACATAAAAACCTCAGATGAAAAATTGTTGACATAAACAACTTGGAGGAAAATACTTTACAGAAAAACCTTGATGAAAAAAACTGTGATAAAAAAACTCGGACAAAATATCCTTGACATAAAAACCTCAAACAAAAAACTGTTGACATAAAAGCTTCAGACAAAAAACACTAGATGTGAAAAGTTCAGACGAAAAATCCTTGATATAAACTCCTTGACATGAAATTCTGACATAAAATCCTTGACACAAAAACATCGGAGAACATATCCTCGACATAAAATCCTGATGTAAAAACCTCAACATAAAAATCTTGAACGAAAAATCCTCGACATACAAAACAAGGCTGAAAATTCGATGACATAAATTCCCGACATAAAAACATCAGAAGAAAAATCCTTGACTTAAAAATTCTGACTTATAAACCTTGCATGAAAAATCCTCAACATAAAAATATTGGACGACAAGTAATCCTGGCATAAAGTCCTCAACATATAAAAATTTGTAACAAAAATCCTCAACAAGAAAACCCAATATAAAATCTTGACAGAAATTCCTTGACATAAAATCCTCGGATGAATAATCCCCAACATAAAAATACTGACATAAAATGCAAGGACAAAAAGTACTCAAAATAGAATACCAGCAGAAAATCCTCCACACAAAAAAATTAGACAAAATATACTTGACATAAAATTCCAACATATAATCCCTGACAAAAAAACCTCGGACAAAAATTCGTTGACATAAAAATCTCAACATGTAAAACTAGGATGAAAATTCCATGACATAAAATCCCAAAATTAAATCCATGACATAAACCCCTCAGATGAAAAATCCTTGACACAAAAACATTGGAGGAAATATCCTCAACATAAAATACTGACATAAAATCCTCAACATAAAAACATCGAACAAGAAATCCTCAACATAAAAAACTAGGATGTAAAATACTTGACATTAAATTCCGACATTAAAAAACGTGACATAAAAATCTTGGATGAAAACTCTTCAAAATAAAAATCCCTACATAAATATCTCAGATGAAAAATCCTTGATATAAAATCCTGACAAAATTATTAACAAAAAAACATTGGAAGAAAAATTCTTGACATTAAATCCTGACATAAGTCCCCAGATGAATATTCCTTGCCATAAAATACCGACATGAAATCCTCGACATAAAACCCCAACATAAAACCTCGGATAAAAAATCCTTGTCATAAAACCCTCAGACAAACAATCCTTGACATTCAATCCTCAACATAAAAAACTTGGAAGAAAAATTCCTCGATATAGAATCCCAACATTAAGTCCTTGACATAAAAACCTCAGACAAAAAATCCTTTGTAGAAGCATTTCTGACAGAGAATGATCAGGATATTTTGTTGCAAGGTTTGGACAATCCAGGCCTGAGATCAGACTGCTAACAATGGCTGTGTTATGAAAATGACTCTGAAGGGCTGTTTTTTGAGGAACTTTATCTGTTGAGTAAAGATAAACGAGGAAGTTTCCCAGCTATGTATCTGGCTAAGCTAAGCACAAATATGCAGCAAACAGCAAGATGCTTGCCTATCACAGTTTCCCTTTGGGTGGGTGATAAGTTGCTTATGACCAATAATCAAGGGGTGTGGGGCACGTGAACAGCGGGTGCTTGCTGTGCAAAGTATATAACCAAGTGATTGGGGCAATAAAGATGGAACGACATGTAGCCGCATCGGTGTGATTGTCATTACTCGTCCGACTCTCTGAGGGGTCCCTGTTTCAATGCTTAACATAATATCCTGACATGAAATCTTTGACATAAAAAGAACAGAGGAAAAATCCTTGACATAAAATCCTGATATAAAATCATTGAGATAAAAATCTCGGACAAAAAATCCACAACATACAAACCTCAGATGAAAAATCATCAGCATTACATCCTCTACATAAAAAACTCAGAAGAAAAATACTCGATGAAATAACCTCAGATGAAAAATCCTTGCCATAAAATTCTGACATAAATCACTTGACATAAAAACCTCAGACGAAAAACCCTAGACATTGAATCCTTGACATAAAAATTCTCGACATAAAAATCCTCATTGTAAAAACTTCAGATAAAAAAATCTTCGGCATAATATCATGACATGAAATCCTCAATACAAAAACTTCAGACCAAATTCATCAACATAAAATTCCAACATAAAATCCTCGACATAAAAACAATGAATGAAAAATCCTCAACATAAAATACTGACACAAAATCCTTGATATAAAAACATCAGACAAAAAATACTTGACATAAGATCCCAACATAAATCCACGGCATAAAAACCTCAGATGAAAAATCCTTGACATAAAATACTGACATAAATTACACTACATAAACATCTCAGAGGAAAAATCCTTGACATAAAAATCTCTGATGAAAAAACCTTAATATAAAATCATGACATAAAATCCTCAACATAAAAACAACGGATGTAAAATCCTCTACATAAAATACCGACATAAAATCCTTGATATAAGTCCTTGTACGAAAAATGCTCAACATAAAATACTATCACAAAATCCTTGACATAAAAATCTCAGATGAAAAATCCTTGACATAAAAATCCAAGGACAAAAAATACTTGGAATAATATACGAACATAAAATCTTCGACACAAAAATGGTGGACAAAATGTACTCTGAATAGAATTCCAAAGTACAATCCTTGTCAAAAAAACTTTGGACAAAAAATCCTCAACAAAAATATCCTGACATTAAAACCTCGGGTGACCAATCCTTGACATAATATACGGACATAAAATTCTCGACATAAAATCCTCTTCGACATAAAAATCCCAACATGAAAACAAGGACTAAAAATCCTCAGCATTAAATGGTAGACATAAAAACCTTGGATGAAAAATCCTTGACATAAATTCCCAACATAAAAATCCTCGACATAAAAACATTGGAAGAAAAATCCTCAACGTTAAATCCTTGTCATAAAAACCTCAGACAATAATTCCTCGACATAAATTTCAGACAAAAAAATCTTCAACATAAAATCCCAACATAAAATCCTCAACATAAAAACATCGGACAAGAAAGCCTCGACATAAAATCTGGGAAGAAAAGTCATCAACATAATATAATGACATAAAATCCTTGACATAAAAATGTCAGATGAAAAATCCTCAATGTAAAAATCCAGACAAAAATCCTGGGATGAAAACTCCTCAACATAAAACATCAACATAAAATTCTCATCATAAAAAGCTCTGAAGAAAAATCCTGGACATAAAGACCTTGGATGAAAAACCCTAGACATTAAATCCTCAACATAAAAATACTTGACATAAAAATCATTGATATAAAAACCTCAGACAAAAAATCCTCAGCATAACATCATGACAGGAAATCCTCAACATAAAAACTTCTGACAAAAAATCCTCAAAATAAAATCCAAAAATAAAATTCTTGACATAAAAAAAATTGAAAAATCCTCGACATAAATAATAAAAAAAAAAAAAAAGAAAAAGAAAAATCCTTGACATAATCATCTCCGACAAAAAATCCTCGACATAAAATCTCAACATAAATCCATGACATAAAAACTTAAGAGGAAAAATGCTTGACATAAAATCCTCTACATAAATATCTTGGAAGAAAAATACTCGGCATAATAATCTCAGATGAAAAAAACCTTGATATAAAATCCCGATATAAAATCCTCAACAAAAACAATGGAGGGAAAACCCTCCATATAAAATACCAACATAAAATCCCCAACATCAATCCTTGGATAAAAAATCCTCTACAGAAAATACCAACATGAAATCCTCGACATAAAAATCTCGAATGAAAAACCCTTGACATAAAATCCTGACATAAAATCCTCAACATAAAAAACTTGGACGAAAAATCCTCGACATAATATCTTGATTTAAAATCATCAACATAAAATCCTCGGATGGAAAATACTTGACATAAAAATCCCTACATAAAAAACCCTGGACAAATAATCCTTGACAAAAATCCCGACATAAAATCCTTGACATAATAACCTCAGACGAAAATTCTTCGACATAAAAACCCCAACATGAAAACCTAGGACGAAAAATACTCAGTATTAAATCATAGACATAAAATCCTCGGACAAAAAATCCTCAACATAAAATCCGGACATAAAAAAATTCTTCACTTAATGTCCCAACATGAATACTTCAATATAAAAGCTTCAGACAAGTCATCCTTGACATAAAATCCAGACATAAAATCCTTGATGTTAAAACCTCCGATGAAAAATTCTTCACATAAAAGGCCCAATATAAAAACCTTGAAAAAAAACCCCTCGACATAAAAATCCCGACATAAGAACTACAGATGAAAAATCCTCAACATAAAAACCTCAGACAAATATTCCTCAACACAAAACCCAATATAAAATACATGACATAAAAAGCTTGGATGAGAAATCCTTGACACAAAATACCAACATTTAATCATTGACATATAAACCATGGACAAAAAATACTCAACATATAAACATCAGACAAAAAAACCTCAAGATAATACTCCATACATAAAAAATCGAACAAAAAATCCTCAACACAGAAATCCCAATATAATGTCCTCAAGTGAAAAATTCTTGAAAAATTCTTGAAATAATATCCCCACATATATCCACTCCATAAAAAGTTCAGACGAAAAATCCTCAGTATAACAATCTGGACATAAGAACCTCAGACCAAAAATCCTCGACGTAAAATCCTGACGTAAATCAATGATATAAAAACATTGGGCGAAAAATCCTTGATATAAAACCCTCAGACAAAGAATCTTCAACATAAAATACCAACATAAAAACATCGGACAATATATCTTCGACATAAAATCCTGATGTAAAAACCTCAACATAAAAATCTGAGATGAAAAATACTCGACTATAAACAAAGGCTGAAAACTCGATGACAAAAAATCCTGACATAAAAACCTCGACATAAAAATCTCGGAAGATAACACCTCAACATAAATTCCTAACATAAAATACTCAACATAAAAACATCCAATGAAAAATCCTTGACAGAAAAATTCCAACTTAAGAACCTTGCACAAAAAATCCTCAACATAAAAATATTGGATGAAAAATCCTCGACATAAAATCCCTACAGACACTGCTTGACTGTAAAAACCTTGGGGCGTCAGGGGAGCTATCAACTTGACGTTAGGAAGCACTACTTTACCAAAGGAGTGCTCAAGCACTGGAACAGGCTTCCTAGAGATGTGATCGACACCCCAATACCATCCGTGTTTTAGAGGCATTTGGACAATGCCCTTAATAACATGATTTATCTTTTGGTCAGACCTGAAGTGGTCAGCTATTTGGACTAGATGATCATTTCAGGTCTCTTCCAGCTGAACTATTCTATTTGATTTGATTCGACTCTGGTTTATATGTATACCTGTAGACGGTGGATCCCTGCAGCAGCTGGGCTCAGACACTCAGTGTCCTCAGTAGCTGCCCCTGGATACCAGCCTCCCCAGTAGCAGGCATCTGGACATACAAGCCCCCAAAGCAGCACCCTTTTCCAGATGAAGGTACAGACCACCCCCACACACATAGACTTTTAACTTCACTCACTCCAGCCGCTCAGTCAGTGGCACTAATGACATATGGGATGTCTGACACCCTGGTTCTATTCCAGTTGCTGCACTCACACTCCCATGTTCACACATTCACACAGAAGAGAGATTTCCTCACACAGGAAATAGTTAGAAATTAAGTTTAATGAGAAGATAGGATGGACTGCACTGGTTGGGGTCCTCCACTAAAAAGCTCATAATAGGTCCTGTGCAGTCCAAAAATGCTCTTTCCCTGCATCCCATAATGTATCCTCCACCCCTAGGCAACAATCCCCTTAGTCCAAATGGTGATCCAGAGAGCTGCTCTCAGTGGCTCACCTTGATGGGTCTACACCTGGACAACAAGGCTTATGGCTCTCCCAGGGCAGCTCTGTAAGGAGCTGGGACAAGATGGTCATTGCTCAGGAGCTTGTAGATTGGGTTCCCACCTGCCGCTGTGCCTCTGTGCTCTGCTTGGGTTGTGGAGATGGGTTCCTGATGAGCTGCTGGCTGTGCTGTGATGGGCCTGGGAGCAGCTGGGCCAGGATATTCACTGAGTTACTCCTCCTGCCATGGTTAGTGCTTCCTTGGTGTGTGCAGACGAGCTTCTTATCACTTAACCTCACACAACCCAAGAAGAACAGAAATCTCCTGAGGCATCTGTCTTTGGAGGTGGCATACGTCTGCACTGGTATTACTTAATATATGATAGCAGATAGTTGGAATTGCTGTCCAGAAATGCATCATGATTAGGGGAAAATCTGCAGTGTTGCACAGCCAATGGCTTCACTCAGGGCCGCTATCATAGTCTTGTTTCTCAGACTGTAGATGAAGGGATTTAAGAATGGGTACAGGACAGTGTTCAGCAAAGCTACAGTTCTGTTTGTCTCCAAGGAAGCATCTTCCGAATGATGCACATAGAGAGCAATGCAGCTCCCATATGCAATAGCCAAGGAGGTGAGATGGAAGAACACGTAGTAAAAGCTTTTTCCTCCCCAGTGATGCTGGAAGGTGTAGAATACAGAGGAGAATGTCCATGTAAAATGCCAGAGTTAAGCATAAGGAAGTCAGTATGGCAAATGATACTAAACCAGAGTCTATTTTCCAAAGCAGGCTGGTGTCAGAGCAGGACAGTCTGAATAAGGGAGAATTGTCACAAAAAAAAAAAATGGTAGATCTTATTGGAGCCACAGAAATACAGCTGGTAGAGAAGGACCAGACGGTAACTCAGGAGCGTGATGCCTATGACCCAAGCAGCAACAACCAGCTGGATGCAGAGCTGAGGCTTCATGATGGCAGCGTAACGCAAAGGCTGGCAGATAGCAACATAGCGGTCAAAGGACATAACAACAAGTAGAACAAATTCTGTACAGCCCAGGGCAAAATAGAAATAGGATTGGGCAAAGCAGCTGCTTAGAGAGATGGTTCTCCTACCAGAACCCAGGATCAGAAACAATTTGATGCTTGTGGCAGATGTAAACCAGATTTCCAGGAAGGACAGATTGCTGATGAAAAAGTACATGGGGGTTTGCAGGTGGTGATCCACACACATGAGGAAAATGATGGTTGCGTTCCCCATCGCTGTTGTCAGGTAGATGAGCAGAAGGACCAGAGAGAGAAATAGCTGTAGTCGTCGATCAAGCCCCGAGAAACCCTCTAGGGTGAACTCAGTAACCGCAGTTTCATTTTCTGGTCCCATGTGGAATTTCAGTTCATCCTGCTGAGACTGAAGCACAGCAACAACATGTGTGGTAATGTCACAGTCTGGGTGAAAAGTTCTATCCTTCCTTTTCTGCTTCTTTCCTTTCTAGCAGTCTTCCTCTATAATACAGGCAGAGAGAGTCCTTCGAGCATTTCTCACACCCTGATTTGTATGTTTTACATTTCATTTAGTCCTCAGAGAATCTGTTGGCTTCTTTCTGCCTTTTTCAAACACTCACAAAAGATCCTTTCTCCAGAACAGAAGGTTTTCAAGAGGCTGTTAGCTGTTTCACCCTATTCATGAGAAATACCAAATTCACTCAGACCTGTTGCAGACCTCTCTCACACCTACGTGCCAGACTTATTTCTTCTATTGCACGAATGCTAGACCATCAAATCAAACCACATCAAATCTGTATGCTGAAAGCTACGCTTTCTACTTTTCAACACTTGCCTTTTTGGACTAGGAATCCCTGAGAATCTCTTGATTCCAAAATAAGTAATATCAAGTATCTCTTTTGTAATTCCATGCTTTCTTCCACAGCTTCTTGCTCTCTGTTTCCTCAGCAAAGGGGGAGGGGGTGGAGTAGGGACCAGGTATCACTCGTCTTCTTTAGTGCTCTCAACAGTGACTGAAATTTATTATGGTTCCACAAAGTCTGTCACACAGTCTTGTCTGACATCCGCCTGCACTGAAATGCTGTTGTTTCCAAGCAGTTGCTCACTGATGTTACTATCAGATGTCCTGACTTAAATGCAGAGCAAAAGAAAAGTATCTGGAAGAGATTTGTAACCTTTCTTTCGCATGCCAGTTATAGGTTGGGAGGACCCAGCCTCTAGTGCTTCCTCTTGTCTCCACTGACTATAGAGGGAGCCTTGGGAAAACAAGTTCTCACAGGCACCTGGAGGTAATTAGATGAAACTCACTATTCCAGTCTCAAATCTCTGGTTTATTAAGTTACTTTTTTTTCCAAATGAAAATGCCCATCTAGTGGAAAGAAGCACAAGAAAAATACACGCAATAAAGACTGACATTTTCCCCTTCATCTTTACTTTTGGTTTTGGACATAAAAAGGAGCAGAGCAGGTGACTCTCTGCAGGGTAGGATTTGCATAGGTTTTTATGCAAATATCTGTAAGTGTTTAGGCCTTCAAAACACACATTTATGTAACCATTGTTTCACTTAATGCATATTCTCTGCTGGACTGTTTAGAGATCACCTACGAGCATCTTTGTTTACAGATTAAGTTAATTAATGCAGTTAATACAGCAGGGCACAGAGGTGAAACTTTTTATCTGCTCCAAACACATGCAAGAGTCTGCTGGTGTCAAATGGTGTGACATGGTTGAAAACCAAGGCAAGTTTGTTGACAACTTAGCTAAGGTTCATGAACATTTCAGATGAACCTCCAGTAAATTTTCAGTGAACTTGGGCTGATAGAATATTTCCCTTTAAGCAACATGAAAAGAGCCACTTTGAATCCCTTCCAAACTACAACTGTGTGAATAAATGATTTTCCATGTTCACCTGTAGTTACGAATATTCCAGGGTAACATAAAAACACCCGCATTAGAAATAGCACATTGTCCAATCCTCCCCTCTCCCACCCAAAGCACTGTTTCATTTCAATTGCATGTATTGAACAGGAGCCTCTAACATGAGCAACAAAAGTTTGGAAAGAAAAGACCTGATGAACATGGAAATTCCAGTGCTCTCCACAGGACACATGACATCTTGGCCATGAACAACCCCATGGTTCAAATGCCCTCTTAAGGCTTTTGGAGCAAGGATTTAAACACTGGCCTTCTGCTTCCCAGACAAGTGCGCTAACTCCATGGCTACAGTTTACACTGGAGAAGGACTCTCAATTTGTCATATCAAAGTCACTCCAAGATTACGCTAGGATAAACAGGTGTAGTAATGACTGCACTGCATGACAGTCAGCACACCCCATCGGGAGAGTGATACTTTGGTCACAGCCCTTGTTCCACTGACTAATCCTTCACAGATAGTTAGAGCAATTGGCAAAGAAATAAAATAATGATACTAGGGGAATTCACACTGAGTATTTATAGCTCAGTCTGATCCATCTAACAAAACTGGAGAAAATAGTATTGATCACTGATTGATTCAGGGCTTTATTCCATATACCAGACAGAAAACCAATGCCAGACACCGTGAACTCGTTAATGGTGATTTTCTTAAGGCTCTTTGCCAGTTGCTGCAGTGTAGCTTATTTGCAGTGTGAGGGTAACACGTATCTGATATACACTTAGTTAATTAGTGTAAGTTGGAAATGCAGCTTTGCACTTCTTCCTCTCCTGCATATGTGAACACTGGTACCTGTTAAGACTGGAGAGTAACCTTTGGAGAACGTGGTGATGAAGTGCAGGAAAATGCTCTGCTCCAAGGAAAATGACTGTGCGAGCACCCTTCAATTCCAGCAATGCTACTTTACAGGCCAAGAACACTTCTTACAATTTAAATCCAAACAATCTCATTAGCTTTTCCTGACAGAAAGTATCTGAAGTAAAATTTCTCTTGGCTTCGCAATACAATTAAGGTGGGAGGAGATCTCCAGAATGGTCCAAGAAACATTCTCTTTTAAGAGGCACAGGCAAAGACCCCGTGGGAGTGATGCTGGCTCTAAAAGCTCCCTTAATATGCAAAAAAGAACTATTTCCATAATGCTGCAGGCCATACCAGTGTCTACAGTTAATAGAAGTTTGCTTTGAAGAATATGGATTGTAGGCAGTCATCGAAGCCACAAATAGAAATACCTGTTATCAGTCTGGGGTGCAAGACCCAATATTCTTTTGAACTAAGAAAGCTCTACATTGTTTTAGCTGAGTATAGAGAAAAAACAAGACAAATTAGGTGCTGATACTGAAAACTCCATACATGCCCTCATTTGTTTATTTATAAAACAAAATGATATCTAAAAGACAACTCCATTCTTGTTTTTTGAGGTTGTGGAAGACATTTTTTAGTGTTTTGTCCAATAGGAATAAAGCTTTACCTGCTTCTGTCCTTATCTGTTACGAAGGGCTTTCATCTGCAGTGAGGGCAACACAAGGAATGGCTCCCTTGCAGGCTGTGGTATCTGCTATCACTGAAACCTCTCACAAGAGTCCTTTGTAAAACTGGAAAGAAAGCCAAGGGAGTTCATAACATATAGAGAATAGCAAAGCCCTTACGTAAATGAATGAATGAGTGAATGACTTGTTACGGTAAATACAAACTACTTGAATACTGAATGCTTGCCCTGAACACAACTCCAATAGAAACATTTGATTTTACTGCTAACAGTACTTATCTCAAAAAATCAAAAGGCAGCTAGCATTGTTGGAAACTGGAACCTTACAGATGTCTAAATATACTGCCTTATGGTAACTGCAGAACCAAGATTATTATTTTTTTTTCCTTTTTCTGACTGACTGCTTTTTAAGTTGTAAGTGGGCGTATCTTAATTAATCCATAATGATTTTTGAGATAGTGATTGATGTAGTTTAAACCTGGCCGGCAGCCAAGCACCACACAGCTGCTCACTCACTCTCCCCTCTCTCGGGGGTGAGGGAGAGAAATGGCAAGGTAAAGCTAAAGAGACTCGTAGGTTGAGATAAAAACAGTGTAATTTTTTTTTTTTTTTCAGTAAAATACAAAGGGGTAATGCACAATGTGATTGCTCACCACCTGCCCACTGATGCCCAGCCCATTCCTGGCCAGTGATCCCAGAGAAGTGAAGATCCCAAAACTGCAATCCCAGAAGCGAGAGCCCTCCCTTCCCGACCACCCCTCCTCTATACACCGAGCACCACATTACATGATGTGGATTATTTCACTGGCTAATTTGTGTCCAGTGCTCTTGCTCTGCTCCCTCCCAGCTTCTTGTGCACCCATGCACAGGCAGGACATGGGGAGTTGGAGAGTCTCTGAGCTCTCAGCAACAACTGAAAACATCAGTGTATTAGCAAGATGCTTCTCCTACCACACCCATTACTGAATCCAAAGCACAGCACTACTCCAGCTGCTAAGAAGGAAAATTAACTCTATCCCAGCCAAAACCAGGACAGTATCCACCCCTTATTCCATACCATTTATGTTATGCTCAGGTTCCATGTTTCCCAGTACGTTCTAAGGAATCACCATCCCATTTCCTGGTTTTTTAGGTATACACACAGATATCATTCCTTTAGGCTCTAGGCCATCCCTCCAACATATATAGTGAGTTCATATAGTCCATAAGTTTGGGGTCCACTGTCATGACATTCTTTTAAGTCAGGCGGGGTGATGTGGTGTTGGTTCGGTGGGTGGAGCGGGTGGTCTTGGGCACAGCAAGAGGAGGGTACGTAGCCTCTGCTACATACATCTGGAGCTCCTAGCAGCTGTATCTGGTGTGGTCCATGCTCACAGATTGCGGGCTGAAGATGTTGATCTCAAGGAAGTTGCTGGGCACCAATTCAGTCCTGAATCTATCAAAGTTAATTTCTCATTAACCTGGGTGATTCTTAATACGATGTCGTTAGTATAATATGTACCAACCGTAGTGATGACCATCTTCAATAACAGGGTTATTTAGCAATTAACATCATACAGTTCAATTCATCAGCTATTTTTACCCAAAACCAAATCCCCTTGAGGCACACATTTGAATTCCCTGTCCTTCTGCATTACCCACCAATTGCACCCGGGACCTTGGGCAAAAATAATCCCACGCATGAGTTTACCTTTACCAGAGGCAGGAATAACCCAGACTGTCTTCCCCCACATAATTTTAATATGCCCTATGGGGACTTTATCTCCATCTACAGTACGTAGAAGGTTTGACTGGGCAGGGCCATCCTGGTTGGCAGATTCTCTAGTATCTAAAATCCTGTTCACCTAATGCCTCTGACTTTGGTGCACTAAAATGCCAAATGTTTAGTCTAATGACTTTTAATTCTACAAGGAATCACTAGGTGTTCCTCCACAGTAACTGAATTACTGAATTCTAGTTATCTTGAAAGAAACGGTATGGGTTCAGCTTGTGTTCTCGTTTCACTGCTAAAAAAAAAATTGAAACTAAGCAAAACAATTCAACAAAAAGCTGCGTAAACCAAATACTGTCGATGTTCCCCACCCTGCAGCCCTTTACTCAGCAGCCTTTTCACTTGTGTGATGAAAGGCACACGCAGACCCACAGAACACATGGTGGGAGAGCACACTCACCAAAAAATACTTACATATCCCACAGGAGTATCTTGAATACCGACTTTCTGAAAAAGGAGAACATTTTGTATCCTTTGCCTAAGCACCACCGGTAGAATGTTTTAGGTGACATGAACATGTTTGAATGGCTCAAACACATTCAGTGCCACTGCAGGCAGGACACCTTACCATCTATTGAGGGCCTCTGCGGCCCTGGGAGGGCAAGAAGCCGAAAAGGCTGGCAGCACTGAAGGCTCATTTCACTGTCATTAGACCCTGAAAGCAGTTAGCTTTCCCAGGGAAATAAAATGACTTCTCTAGCATTTCATATTTAAAATGCGATTTAAATGTTAATAATTAATGTCAGAATACTTTTAATTTCTATCAGTGAAAGCATATGCTGCAGTCTATTCCATTTCCAGTGGGAAGGAAACTGTGGGTGCTGTAGTCTTTTGTTATTAAAGCATTACAGTAGCAGTGTGAGTCAGTAGAAATGTGAATTTGTTACAATTTCCTTGTCAGATAATATTTACAGTGTTTCAGAGTGTATGTATGTGATCAGCATTTTGTACCCACTTGGAAATTGTATCTGGACATCTCCTTTCATGGTTTGAGTTCACAAAGGCCTGGTTCCTTCAGTGCTGGTGAGGTATGAAGCCTAATAGAGCTGCAGCACACTGCTAGTGTCACGGATCTGTCCCATTTACTGTTCACAGTCACACTAGCAACTTCTGCAATGTTTGTTCTTTATGATAGCTATGCCATTGCAATTCAGAGTATAAGAAAGCCTTTGGGCAAGCCAAGAGTGCCAAGATCTTTAGTTTATGATGGTCATCATTGTTTCTTAAAAAACATTGAGACATATCAAAGCAGTATCCTAGAAAAGTAGTACACGGGAGGAAGGAAGGTGAAGGAAGACACATGGTTAAAGAAAGTCACAAAGAGCTGGGGCAAACGTCTACACTACATCATGCATTGGCTTTCCCCTGCTCCCTCCCTTTTCTGAAATCCAATGGAGCTGAAAACAGTATGCACATCCACCAGAGCAGAAAAGTTGACACAAGAAAAAAAGAATAAAGTAAAAAAAGCCCTGCACAGATAAAGCCACCAGAAAACAATTATTTAAAAACCCCACAGCTTTTAGAAACACTTAGCAATTTTAATATATCATAAAAGAAACTGGCAAAAAAAAACAATTCAAAGAGCATAAAAGAAAAAAAAGAACTACTCATCTAGCACTATCATCAAAAGTGAAACAAAAATGTTCACGCTAACAGCCAAATTTGCAGCTTCCCGTCCCCCACACCCGCCCAAGGGGCTCGCTCCCCTCACCGCCACCCGCCGCCGCCGCCCCGCCCCTCTCTCTCCCGCGCACCGCGCCTGCGCCGGAGGGGCCAGAGCCGGCGCGCGACCGCCGGGCTGCAGGACCGCGGGGGGGGCGGCGGCGGCTCCTGACCGGGAGGAAGCGACGGGCGAGGCGGCGCCGCTCCGCAAGCACCGCCGCGTCACGTTGTCGGTAACCGCGGAGGCAGCAGCGATCGCTGCAGAGGGCGCCCCCACCGCCCAGGCGCGGCCCCGGGGCTGCAGGACCGCATTTTCGGGGAGCAGCCGGGAGCCCGCAGGAAAACACACAAAACCGGCACCAAAACTGCACCTCGAGCCGCGCTGCGGGGGCCGCGGCGGCAGAGAGGGCTGCGCCGGGCCACGCACCACAGAGAGCACCGCAGCTGTGCGGCGGCCGTGCCCGTGAAAACTACAGCTCCCGGCATGCCCTGGGGCAAACACAGCATGGCGCCCGCCGTCCAGTGCCGGCAGACTGCAGCTCCCGGCATGCCCTGGGGCAAGCACAGCATGGCGCCCGCCGTCCAGTGCCGGCAGACTGCAGCTCCCGGCATGCCCCGGGAGGCAGCTCGCCCCGCGCTCTCCCCCTGCCGGCACACAGGGCAGAACTCTCCCAGAGCTCCGAGGGTGCCACCGGGGGTGCCACGGCCAGGCGATCCGTAAGGCTTCAGGTAGTTGTTGCATAATTTTTGAAATGAAATGTGTTCTTCTGTCCAAGTCTGTTCTTTCTATGAATGCATATCTGGGGATAATGTTTTCCAGTAACACCTTGGATACCACGGTTGCCATTGCCCTCGGTGTGGGGGATTGCTTCCACCCGGTGAGTTAAGTGAGCCACTAATACCAACAAATACTTCCACCCTTGTATTTGAGGTAGCTCTGTTAAGTCTACCTGGAGGCTTTGTACAACTAGCTCCTGTTCCCCAGCCACCTTTTTCTCATTACCTTTTTGTTCACTTTTTGACAAATCAGACATCGATCAACTAGTTGTTTCGCCTCCATATATATTCCTATACACCCATATTGTCTAAGAAAATGATCACAAAGTGATTGGGTTCCCCAATGTATTTTCTGATGTATTAATGACAGAATTTCTCATGATAATGTTTTGTTTAACATCTACCATCCATCTGGTAAAGTCCATTTTCCTTCTGGATCTTTTTCCCCCCTATTTTTAAGTATAACCTTCTCTTGTTCTTGTGAAACTTGGGGCTAAATTCTCATCATCCCCCGTTGTTATTACCAATAAAACTACTGATGATAATTCAGTAGCTGCTTCTCTGGCTACTTAATCTGCTAAATTATTCCCCCTTATTTCCATCAATACTCCCCTCTGATGTCCTTTCATGTGCACAACTGCAATTTCTGTAGGGGGCTTCAGGGCTTCTAAAACTTCTCTGATCAGCTGCTTGTGTACTAGCTCCTTCCCTTTTGTATTTATAAGCCCTCTTCCTTCCCATATTTTTCCAAATGTGTGGACCACTCCAAATGCATACTTTGAGTCTGTGTACACTGTCCCTTCCTTATCTCTCAAATATACCAATGCCTGTTTTAGGGCATAGAGTTCACAGGCTTGTGCTGAGCACCCAGCAGGTAATTTCCCCTTTTCAAACACTTCCATCTTCTGCCCCTCGATAATTGCATAACCCAATATTCTTTTCCCTTCTAGGCATCGAGAGGACCCATCAATAAATAGTTTTTTCCCTATAGGGCAAAGGTTCATCTAACAGATCTTCTCTTACTTTCATTTGATAACTTATAAAATCCACACAGTCATGCTCTTGTTCCTGAATATCCTCCCCGATTCTCCTCCCGTAATTCTAGTAATTTAACCACCAGTTTTCCTTCATCCAGCACCACACCTATTCCTAATTGCACTTGTAAATCTCTACCTAGCAAATTACATCCTACCCCTGGCATTAAAAACAGATCATTAACAGCATATTGATCTTCCCCTTATATTAACACATTCTTTATAACTGGGACTGAAAACCCTTTGCCTTTGGCCCATACAGCCCAGGCTGTATCTTTTACATAATCTTCCTCCTGGGGACTTAATTTCAAATTTATCCAGGGCTCTTCTGTTGGTGCACCCCCCAGGAGGTAGAGCTCCTGACACCCCTAGTGATTACCACCCTCATCCTGTTGGGTTACTTCAAACACCAACAGGTCCCATATTTTCTGGGGGCATTCTTGTTTACAATGGCCCCCGCCTTTCCCACAATAAAAACATCCCCTTGGGATTTCCCTAGCCAGTGGTGCCTCTTCTCTTGTTTCCACTTTCCCTTTAATTCTCCTTTTTTTTTTTTTTTGTTTTTTTTTGTTTCAAATATACTTTCTGTGCTTCTCTCAGGAGTTCATCCAGACCCTTATTATAATGACCTAGAGTCACTCATATCTCTCCTCCCCTCTTGTTAATTCTGATTCCACTGCAGAGGGGTTACAGGGAGTTTCTGTTCCCCGGGTATCCCCTGCTGATTTCTCTCTCCCATATCCACATTCCAGCCATTCTGATCATCTGTCTCTCTTCAGGGGAAAAAAGGATCCCCATAATCGACTGCATCCCCTCCCATGTGTATACCTTGGGTCCCAAAACTTGATCAATCTCTTCCGACAGCCCCACAGGGTCCTCTAAAAACTTCCTCATTTCTTTCTTATACGCCCTCACTTCTACATTAGTGAGGGGCACATCCACAAATCCCATCCCCCCTTGAATTCCTGCCACTGGGACTTCCCACGAGGGATTAACCCTAGCCTCCCCGTGCTCCCTTAAACGATTCCTCCCCCCGCTTCGTTGCTGCCCGGTTTCAGGTCTGATATTAACAACAGGGGCCTCCTCACCCGCATCTTCCTACTGCACCCCTTGATTTTCTGGCTGTGCCGGGTTATATGGGGGGGGTAAGTTATCCAAACGGTCTCATCTCCTTCCCTTCCTTTCCCTTTCACCTTCTTCAACCTGCTCCTCCTGCTTCAATTTAAAAAAATCCCAAATCTCCACAACCCCTTCCAACATGAGGCATATTCACTTTCTTCTTGATTAAATGGTTCCTTTGAATTAACATAAATATTAAGAGCTTAACAAATCCAATCCTCTTCTGATCCATATTTTGGCCAATACACCGAAACTTCCCTGATAGGTCCTTTGGTCCATTCAAACATACAATAATTTACCATCTTGATCTTACTCTTTCCTCTGGTATACGGGCTGTAATCCCAATTTGCTAATTTCTTTCCTAATGGACTGTCTGATGGAATACCACCTGGTAATTTCTTGTTCCTTTTTTTTGTTTGTTTGTTTGGTTTTTTTTCCCCCAGGGTTAGGCTTTCCCACCCCCTGTCCCATTTTCTTTTTTTGTCCCTTCTCCTCCCAGCCTTTCCCTTATGGACTGTGTGGGACATGGCAATCCTTGGCTCCCTATTACCCTGGGAACTCAACTACCTATCTCCTAGTGTCTTGTTTACTCTACTAGGTAACTGAAGTATCTTGTTTCCCCTTTTCCTGGGGAACTCAACTATCCAGCTCCTAGTTTCTTGTTCACTCAACTAGACTAACTGAAGTGTCTTGTTTCCCCTTCCCTCCCGGGGGAGCCGTTCACTCCTTTTCCCTTGCTTCGTCCCTCCCGGGGGAGCCGTTCACTCCTTTTCCCTCGCTTCGTCTCTTCACCGGCCGTCCCCCTCGCGGGAGCATGGACCCGCGGTTACAAAGACTCCACAACCGCTTCGCCAGTGCGACCTGGGCCTCGCGTCTCACACACACACACCTTTCAGTCCTCCCCCCAGCCCGCCAGCCGGGCCCTCCTTACAGTCCCCTTTTCGTTGCCCGGGTCTTGTGCACAAGGTGTAATGGCTGACGGGGTCTCCAGGGAGCCCTAACCCCCTCTTTGGCCCACGAGTCCCCCGCCGGGATCGTCACCGTCGACCTCCGATGGCACCGGAGGGAACCGAAGAGACCCCTGAACTCAGCGGGGCGCGCCTTCCCTTCAGGGCCCTCCGGCCCCACGGCGGCGAGGCTTCTGTCCTCCCGGACGAGCCCCCAGCTGTGAGAAACAAGCCCACATGTATATAAAAAAAGTTTTATTGGGGACAAAGTCAATGGAGCAAAGAATACAGGGCTGGGTGCAATGGCGGGCCCTCTGGAGCCAAAGGGGCTCCCTTTTATTGTATAAATGGTTACATATTCATCTACCCTAATACATATGCATCACTACTCCCAGGATAGGGAGGCAATATTACAATTAGTTCCGAGAAATCATTAACATATCCCCCCACCCCAAGTCCCTCCATGTCACACCTGCGCAGTGCTCCCTGGAGGTCGTGGGCAGGGGTCTGCAGATGAAGGCCCGTAGTCTCCTTCACTGTGTTCACTAGCTGACCCTTACTTCTGCGCCAACTCAGTCCTGTGGTCACGTACACCTTGTCCTTCAGGTCTGGGCTAATTTGCAGCTCCTTTGTCTTTCTGGCTCAGTGGTTTCAGTTCCCCTCTTATCTCAAGGACAAGAGATACCAGGGATGGCCCATCCTGTTCTTTCTCATTCCATTGCAAAGGAGTTACCACCCTGTGATATGGACCATCGGGTGAGCATCCCAAGGAGGGGGGGGCTGTTAGGTTAGTGTTTCCTCTGATCAATTCCCCCCTTTTCCCAGTAGTAAATTCTTTTACTTTTCTTAAAATTTGGATCGTGGTACTAATAATAGCTTTAGCCTAACTCAGTAAAAGTAATTGTTTAATTACTTTTAGCGAAAGCAAAATTCTTCTATTATTTATCACACAGTCCAAATAAAACTTAGTAATGGGATAAAGAATATTACAATAATAAGAGTTTTCAGGAATTTTTTTTTGCGAATTTAAGGATGGTATCCAACTAAACATGTCAGAAAGTGCAAATCCACTGGGAGCTATTGCAATTTGATGTAACGTTTTTAAATGTTTGGCAATGGCATGGAATATCGTGTTCGATTTGTTGAGATTTGTTAACCTCGGCGCAAGAGGTGCTGTGAATCAATGCACAGGCACCTCCTTGGTGTAGAGTAAGCATTGCAAGTGCTAGACAATTTTGTCCTGCTGTTGCAGTTACCTTAATGAAATAGTTTGAATCCTAGAATATTATTTTGATTATAGTTTAAAAGTATGATTTTGATTTAACATGAAGCTACAGTAGCTATGAAAATATAAAGTACACTAAGGCCCTTAGGATTAAGCAACTAGTATGCTGTGTGCTTTGAACATTGTAAGAATCATCATGGACTCTGAATTAACGCAATGGGTACTGGTTATGGATCTTGACTTGAAACAATAGGTACCTGAGGAAAACTGGTTTGGTTGGAAAGATTGGGCAAGGGAGAGGTGAACATTAACCAAAGGTGGAATGAGCATGCGCAAGGATGGAGTTCAATCAAGCGGACACAGTGATGAAGACTATCAATGACCACCAGAGACCCCCATCCAGTATAACCACGCATGCGTCGGAGACATTTGCATATGATAATAATTTCCAAGAAATAACATGAATATGCTAATCATTGCCCTCCCCCCATTCTATTTAAATCAATTAGTGAGGATGACCAATGATTTCTGCAGAACAGGAATATAGGTAGGGAGAGGTAACTAAAAGCCAATCATTATAAAGGTCAGCTTAAACGTTATGGAATTATTGACCTTATGTAACTATGACTCTGCTGAAAAAGTGTATAAATATGTTGTGCTTTGTACCTATCAACGAACACATCTTTGGCGGAGTTATCCCTCGTGTTCCCCAGCACTGGAATAAAGAAGTGCCGGCTTATCTGCTGTGTGTAGATAAGTTCTATTCGCGATTGCGACCGCTAACACTGCCATCAAAGCTAAAGGAGAATTTTCCTGTTGTGGGGCTAAAGTGGCATCTGCTGTGCAACCATCTGTGGCAGCAGAGAGATTTCTGACAGGTCTTTCTAGTTCGTTTACCCCAAGTCTAGAGGAAATTAACATTTTGATTAAACGTCTCCATACAGAATCCTGGGGGGTTCCTCAGATAGTGGGGTGACGAGGTGGAGGGTCAGATCTACGCGTGGGGCAGGGGCTGCGTTAACCCCCCCACCTCCCGCTGCAGGAATGCCCGCTGGCAGAGGCGCTGTGAAACAATCCTCAACCCTTTAATGACTGAAGAAGGAAAGAGAGAGATGGGAGAGGGCTGGGGCTAGAGCGGGCGGGTGTGGGTCGCATGTCCCAGGGGTTGTGCCCCACACCTTCTGTGCCCAGCTGTCAGAAGCGGCTGGGGGGGTGTGGGGCACTCTGCCCCGTGGGGTCCCTCAGGGCTCTGGCTCGCTTGGTGGGCACGCTGCTGTCCGTCGGATGCTCTCCGCTTGCTGCTGCCCACTTGCTGCCTGCTGCTGCCTGCCGCCGCGTTGTCCCTGTTGAGCTTTCCCTCCCACGGGGTTTTGGAGTGTTGTCTCACCCGGCACACCCCCGTGTTTTTCCTCCTCTTGGGTGGGATGTTGTCCTGGGGGAAGGTCTCCTGCGCCGTGGGGGTACAGAGCGGCGTGGGTCTCTTGGCCTGCTTGCCGCCCGCCTTGCCCGATCCGGGCACCCCCCGGCTGGAGACAGCGCCCGGCGGCAGCGCCAAGGGGGTTAAAACCACCCGGGGCTGCCTCCGCAGCGCCTCCCCCACCAGCTGGGTGCTGCGGGGTGGGGGGCACCGGGGGGCAGGCGGGGGGCTCAGCAGAGGAGTCTCCAGAGGACCCCTCAGGGGATTCTCCAGAGGACCCTCTGGGCGATTCTCCAAGGGACTCTCCACAGAAGCCTCCGGGGGACTCCCTGGCAGCCACGTGGGGAGGACCGCTGCTGCCGTGCCCTGCTGCCCCTCGGGCTCCAGCAAGGGGGACATCCCCGACCCCGAGAAGGGCTCTCGGTCCCCCAGCCCTGCCGTTGCTGCTCGCTGCTTGGGACAGTCGCCCTCCGCCACGTCCTGGGAGAGCTTCTGGAGGAGGGCAGTCGAGAAGGAGCTGTTGGCAACTTCAGAGACAGTGTCATGGCTGTCCACGGTGTCAAGCCAGGTGAGTACGTCCGTGATATCCACGGTGAAAGACAGCTCGTCCTGAAACTGCAGGTTGTCCCCTACCAGCTCAGGAAAGGCCTCAGCAAAGGCATTTGGCCCCAGCTCAGGCAGGTCCAGGGGCTTCTCTGGGGCCTCCGGGATGGTCACCCCTGCGGAAAAAGCAATCAAACCCAGCCCAGTCCCGGGGCCACGTGAGCTTTCCTGGGCGCAGGACACCTGCCCACAGGCTCTGCCACCCCCAGAGCTCACCTTTGGGCTTTGTCTTGTTCTGCCCCATGCAGGGGGTAGCTGGGGTGAGCCAGTGGGGGCTGCTGTGGGGGACGCTGTCCTTGATGACCACCACGTCACTGTCGGAGGCCTCCAAGTGCTGAGCCCTGGGGTGCAGGGGACCCCCCCAGACCACAGCCCCTGGCCCCAGCCCCATCGGCTGGTGGGGCACCAGCGTCCCCAGCACCAGCCGCTGTCCCCAGCTGTAGGCAGGGGGACAGGGAGCAGCCACGGGGGAGAACTGCACCCCAGGGGGGAGCTGCACCCCAGGGGGGAGCTGCACCCCGGGGGGAAGCAGCACCCCAGGGGGGAGCTGTCCCGGGGCCCCCATGGGCCCTGGCACCCCCTGCCAGACGCTGGCCTGTGGCAGCTGGGAGGTGACGGGGTGGAGCTGGGCGGGCTGGGAGGACACCGCCAGCCCTGGGACAGAGAGCAGCGTGCCGGCAGGGACCGGTGGTGGCACGGCCGGAACACTGAAGCTCTGCAACCCTGTTTGCCGGTGGGGTTGTAACGTGCCCCATTATGGCATCACCTCCTAATGACATCACACACGCAGGGGCCGGGACCCGGGACCAGCTGTGAGCCCCTCCACGGGCAATGGGGTCCTGGTCCCCCTGGCCCCCTCGCTCCATGGCCGCCCTCAGCCTTCGCTTCAAGGCAGCCTGGGCTGGGAGGCTGCTGAGAGCTCCGAGGAGGAGAAAGCGTCAGGGCCCTGGCCACAGTAAGTCTGGGGGTGCAGGGCAATGCAGCTGCAGCTCGGGGAGGGATCTGGGGAAGGCGGCAGAGCTGCCAGGAATCTGCCTCCTGCCTAGAGGAGGAGGGGGAGGAGCTGTTCCCGAGCAGGGCTTCCCTGGTGCCCCCTATGAGGGCTGCCTTCTGGCAGGGCCGGCTGCAGGGGTGTGCAGCCGGGTGTGCAGGCAGGGGTGCCCAGGGCTGTCCTTCCCAGCAGGGTCCCTGCACCCCAGGGGCTGTGTGCTGGGGCAGGGACTCTGCCGCCTGCCAGGGTCAGCACTCAGCCTGCCCGGGGAGCTCCCCACGGTGCTGTGGGAGAAGCTGTGGGGGGAAGGAGAGACCCCCGCCAGGGCAGGCTCCTTCTGCTCTCCAGAGGCTGCTGCTGCGTGGATCAGGGATGCTCAGAGCTCCAGCTCATGCCCAGCTCATTTCCCAGGGAACTTGTCACAAGTACTCTCAGCTCAGGGATATTCTGTTTGTGTCTGTTCTTTTTGGACTCTCTGCTTCCAATTTTCTCTGCCTCCTCATGGTGGGAAAGAAAACTCGGCTGTGCAGATGAGAGCAGGGGCTGACACACTTAAGCTTTCACAATGATATTTAATATGAACCTCAGTAAGTGCCTTCAGCCAACACCAGCCTACAGAACACACCAACATCACCTTTCCATTTTCATCAGGGTTTGGGTGGGCTGTGCTTTAAGCCCTGCACACACAGAGAGGCTGCAGGGCAGAGCTGTGCTCACAGGGGCTGGGATGGGGACTGTGAGCACTGGCAGGGAGGAAACATGGGCTCAAAGACAGAACTGCCAGCCTGGTCAGCTTGAGGCAGTGGAGACGTGGGCAGGGAGGGAGGGAAATGCTAAGGGAAACCCTGCTGCAGGGCAGACTCCTTCCCTGAGCAACACTCCTCTTGTCTCCTCTGCCAGCCAGCACAGCCCTTAGCCTGTGGCTCCTGGCCGTTAGTCACCTCCTAGCCCAGCAGAAGGGATGAAGTGCATCTCTGCTGCCAGGGGCCCAGTTCCCGCTGAGCAGGGCCTGAGGGTGTCTGTCCTGCATTGCTGCTGTCTGGGAGGGGCTGTGCAGAGCTGCCCAAGGGAAAGGCTTTCCTGAGAGCCCGTCTGTCCCTCTCCTCGCCTTGCTCAGATGCCCTTGGTGTTGCTGACAGGCTCTCTGGGAAGGGGGGTTCCAGCTGCAGAGTCAGGCACAGAGCTTGGGAGCCCTCCTCTGCAGATGTGCCCCCAGCAATGAGGTGTCCCAGCTTTCCTCTAACCCGTGAAGCTCTGGGCAATGCAGTCTGTGAGGCTGGGCCAGGAGCTGGCTCTCCCTTAAGAAGTTGCCATGGTTTGGACCCTTGGCTCTCTCCTTGGGGTGTCCATCCCAGCTGTCTGCTGCTTCCAGGGGACTCTGTGAGCCGTGGGTGTCATTGGCTAAAGTGGGGTGCTGAGACTTGGAGAAAGGGCGAGTCATCTGGTGCTCTGCAGTGGATCCCTCTGCTCTCAGCAGTGCCTGGCTGCTTTTCAGGGTAACACTGGAGTGTAATCACCCTCAGTCTCAGAAAGATGCAATTCAGGGCAGCTGGGCACAAAAGGACAGACCGGCTGCCCTCACTCTGCACTAAGGCACAGCCAATCATCTTGCCTCACCGGACTCACTCTGTTCTCCCTGAGTACATCAGAAAACCCTCTCAACCTGCCTTTATTTTTTCTCTGTTCCTTAGCACCGGTGGAACAGAGGTTGACAAGCCCATCTGGGTTTGGGGCAGGTTTATTCTGACAAAGTCAGACAAAGGGACAACTCCTCCACATACAGCAGGCAAAGACCCTTTCCCTCCCGGCATGCTTGCCCAGCAGCAACCAGAGCTCCAGCTACAGAACTGAAGGAAGATCTCTGATAAGAAAAGGGGGTGGCATGAATCCTCAGGGACAGGTTTAGGAGAATGGGTATTGACTTATCTCAGAGAAGTCTGTCCTAACTTGTCAGTGTCTTTTCTCCTTGAACAGGCTCTCATGTTCAGAGAAAGCAAATGTATAATAGCAGCTCCATCACCGAATTTCTCCTCCTGGCATTTGCAGACAGATGGGAGCTGCAGCTCCTGCACTTCTGGCTCTTCCTGGGCATCTACCTGGCTGCCCTCCTGGGCAACGGCCTCATCATCACCGCCATCGCCTGCGACCACCACCTCCACACCCCCATGTACTTCTTCCTCCTCAACCTCTCCCTCCTCGACCTGGGCTCCATCTCCACCACTCTCCCCAAAGCCATGGCCAATGCCCTCTGGGACTCCAGGGACATCTCCTACTTGGGATGTGCTGCCCAGGTCTTTTTCTTTCTCTTCTTGATAACAGCAGAGTTTTCTCTTCTCACCATCATGGCCTATGACCGCTACATTGCCATCTGCCAACCCCTGCACTACGGGACCCTCCTGGGCAGCAGAGCTTGTGTCCACATGGCAGCAGCTGCCTGGAGCACTGCGTTGCTCAATTCTCTCCTGCACACTGCCAACACATTTTCCCTACCCCTCTGCCAAGGCAATGTTGTAAACCAATTCTTCTGTGAAATCCCCCAGATCCTCAAGCTCTCCTGCTCAGACTCTGACCTCAGGAAATTTGGGCTCCTTCTGGTTAGTATCTGTGTAGCATTTGGATGTTTTGTTTTGATCATGCTGTCCTATGTACTGATCTTGAGAGTTGTGCTGAGGATCCCCTCTGAGCAGGGACGGCACAAAGCCTTTTCCATGTGTCTCCCTCACTTGATTGTGGTCTCCCTTTTTATCAGCACTGGCATGTTTGCCTACCTGAAGCCCCCCTCCATGTCCTTCCCATCTCTGGACCTGGCGATGGCAGTTCTGTACTCGGTCATGCCTCCAGCTGTGAATCCCCTCATCTACAGCATAAGGAACCAGGAGATCAAGGATGCACTCAAGAAGCTGATTCAGTCAGTTGTCTGTCAGCAGGAATAAGCTTCCCATGTCTCTTCAGATGGTATTTCCAATTCATCATTGAATCCTTACATGCTGTGAGCATTTTATTTGTGAAAATATTGTTTGTTCCAAAAAGTCTGCATACACTCCTCTTCTTCAGAGACATATCTCAGCCTCTCTGACCTAGAGCCCTTTGTGTGTGTTTCTCGTAGGACAGTACATCTGGCCTCCCATTAAACATATCAATTATAAAAGGGGGTTTTTTATGTGCCAGTACCTGGAGGTTGATCTGTTCTTCCAAAGCTGAGGTCAGGAACAGGCTGAAGGAATTGCCCCTCTGAGTGTGCTGCTGTGCTGGGGTTCTCCAGGGGTTCAGGGCAGGAGGGCATGGGGGGATGTGTTAGGGAATAGGCCTGTGCTGCACCTTCACGTGGGGGTGCCCAGTGCAATGGAAACGATGGCTGATCCATGGGGATCTCCCTGGGACCATCTCCCCGTGGCTTTCAGCCACCACTGCCCTGCAGAGCAGCACCGCCAGCTCAGGGCCGTGCCTGAGGTGACATCCCATTGACAAGAGCAGACCTATTTCTGGAGGCACCAGTTTGGGCAGCTTTTCTCTGGCTGGCACAGCAGGAGCTGCCTGGGGAGCCCCCAGTGCAGGAGTCTTGTGCTGGGGAGAGGGACGGGCACAGAGGGGCTGCCAGCACTGGGCAATCAGGATCTCTTAGAGAGAAGAGCAGCAGAGAGAGGGAGACGCTGGCCTGCGTCTGCTCATGCCATGGCTGGCCCCAGCCCTGGGGCTGATGGGGAGGCTGAGAGCCCTCTGTGCCCCAGGAGCTGCTGTGACCTTCCGAGGGGCTGGGGCTGTGGGGTGAGTGCCCAGAGCTCTGCAGCACCCTGCGCTGGGCAATGCCATGGGGCCAGCCAAGTCTGGGATGTTGTGCTGGGCTGGGGTGGGGAGAGGGAGGTGGAGATGGGGAGTGCTGGGGAGGGGCTGATGGGAAAGTACCTGGGAGAGAATATGCCATTGCACAGCTTATACTGTGTGAGTGTGTAGAGTGAGCACTCACACCAGGGGATAAATTGTGTGGAGCCAGGGCTCGTAAAAAGGATGAAAGACATGCAGGTGCAGGAGAGAGGGTGCCGGTCTGCGGTCTCGGTGGCCTGGCCAGACTGGGAAGGTGTCCCAAGACATTTGTCACTCCCCAGACTTTCTCAATGGCCATTTCCAGCGCTGGCTGCTCACCCAGGTTTATGGGAGAGTCTGGCTGCTAAACCATCTCCATCCTTCTGCTGGTCACAATTCCTGTATGGGCAGACCGGCCAGCCCTGCCCGGCCTCTGTCCTGGCCCCGATCCCAGCAGACTGAAGAGAAGGGTGGTCTGTAAAGCCCCACGTGGGACACGGCTGGGGCTGGGAAAGGGTCAGGTACTGGGGTACACTGCAAATCTCATGTTATGGGGTTATATCTTGTTGGTATTAACGTGGGACACTGAATTGAGGACTCTCTCTGGCATCATAATGTGGGGAACTTCCCAAACACCTGAATGTACCAGCAATCCCACGACATTTTCTCTCCCTCTTTATAAATCTCTACTCACACAGACATTTCTAAAATATGTTTCCTATGAACACTTTGAACAGAGAACTTTTAAACAGGACATGTTTTTATTAAGACATTTAATGTATTCATTTCATCTAAACAGAACTGAGAGAAATGGAGGCTGAAGAGGTTAGATAGAGCCCAGTAGTATTTCTTCGCTATCAAAAAATAAAGAATTGGTAGCATTTCCATCATATCTTCCCTGGGTTTGAGCTGTCTGAGTCCTTATAGGGTGTAAAATTGAAGAACTTCAGGGCCAAGCCCCAATGGACACACAGAGGCCCAGAGCACAGCCAACAAAAGGAAATGTCCTTCCTATCTGATAACCTGATAAACTTCTCCAGTGACTGACTGGCTTGGTAGAGGAGTAGAAATTGTCCACCTGTACTTCAGGAAGGCTTTTAACACTGTCTCCCAAAGAATCCTCATCGATGAGCTGGTGAAGCAGAGGCTGGAGAAGCAGACAGTGAGGTGGTTGAAACCTGGCTGAACAGCCGAGCCCAGAGAATGGTGGTCAGTGGCATCAGGTCTCGATGGAGGCCGGTCACCAGTGGGGCACTACAAGGGTCAATATTGGGTCCGGTCCTGTCCCTCCAAACCTCAAATTTGCTGTAATTTGATGGTCCTGTGACATCCTTTCTGGGAAGTCAGTGCTGCCGGGCACCTCTCTGAAGTGCCAGTGCACTGATGTGCGGGGCATGCAGAAGGAGGAATTAAACGTCTGTGTGTGGTTCCAGTGGGCTACAGGCTCATGTGGAGAGCAGCGTGGGTGTGAGATAGCACACAGCAGGAGCGCGGGCAGGGACGGACAGGCCTGTACGGCAAGGAGGGGCAGTCGCCCTTTACGACAGAGCAAGTGGCGGGAATGGCTGGAGCTCTGCCTTGGGACAAGTGATGGGCCTCTGTGAGCTCATGGGTCAGGGTGAGCAAGCAGAGCAACACTGTCCCGAGTGACCACCAGAACAGAGAGAACCCAGGTCACGGACTGAAAGAACTCAGTGGACATTCTGTGCACGTTTCACAGGGGTGGTCCATGGACTAAGGGGATGTTATCTGTGTTCAAATCAAAGGATGGGAAGGAGGATGATGATTCATGAGGATGTACTGGATAGTGTGAGAGCTGAGCATGCTATAAATAGTATGGAATGCGGGGTGGAGATTGTCCAGGGTTTTGCTGGGATGTAGGTAATTTTCTTCACAGTAGCTCATGTGGTTCTGTATGTTTTGTATTTGTGACCCAAAAAGTGTTGATAACACAGTAATGATTTAGTAATGATTTAGACAGTCCTTACTGTATGACACTGTGCTCAGCAATAAAAACTGCAGGGAAGCAAGAAGGGGAGATGTTTGTAGTGACAGCGTTGGTCTTCTCAAGTAACTGCTGTGCATGATGAATCCCTGCTTTTCTGGAAATGACTGAACACATGTCTACCTGTGAGAAGTAGTGAATATTTTTTTTCTTGTGCTTGACACCTGCACACAGCTTTGCTTAATATATTAAACTCTCTTTATCTCAACCCATGAGTTTTCTCACTTTCACCCTTACGACTTTCTCCCCCATCCCACTGGGTAAGAGTAAGCCAGTGGCTGTGTGGGCCTCAGATATCTACTGTGATTAATCCACAACACTCCAGTCTCTCCAGATCTCCCTGGATGGCAACTCTGCCCTCCAGAATATTGACTGGTGCTTCCACAGTTTGGTGGCATCTTCAAACTTAGTGAGAGTGCACTCTTTCAGTTCTTCCACGTCCTTGGTAAAGATGTTTACCAGGACAGATCCCAGGGTGAACACTTGCAGTAGTCAATGAGCTACTGATCTGCCTGAAGAGAAACATTCATTCAAGATGAACTTGTGAACCCCACTGTCAAACCAGCCATCCACACTCTAATGTCCTTACTTGGGCATGTGGCCATGCCCAAAGAGTGGTGGTGAATGGCGTTCAATCCAGATGGTGGCTGGTCACAAGTGCTGCTCCCCAGGGATCAGTATTGGGGCCAGTTCTCATTAATATCTTTATCAGGGATTTGGATGAGGGGATCAAGTCCACCATCAGTAAGTTTGCATGCAACACCAAGTTGTGCTGGAGTGTTGATGTTCTGCAGTCTAGGAAGGCTCTACAGAGGGGTCTGGACAGGCTGGAGTGATGGGCAAAGGCCGATTGTATGAGGTTCAAGAAGGCTCAGTGTTGGGGCCAGCACTTTGGGCACAATAACCCGATGAAATCTACAGGCTGGGGGAAGAGTGGCTGGAAATCTGCCCAGCAGAAAAGAACCTGGGTGTGTTGGTCAACAGATGGTTGAAAGTAAGTGAACAGAGTGCCCAGGTGGTCAAGAAAGGCAATAGCACCCTGCCTTGTATCAGAAATGCTGTGGCCAGCAGGATTAGGGCAGTGATCATCCCTCTGTACTCGGCACTGTGAGGCTGCACCTTGAATACTGGGATCAGTTTTGGGCCCCTCATTACAAGAAAGACATTGAGGTGCTGCAGTGTGACCGAAGAAGCGTAACAAAGCTGGTGAAGGGTCTAGAGCACAAGTCCTGTGAGGAGCAACTGTGAGAATTGGGGTGTTTAGCCTGGAGAAAAGGAGGCTCAGGAGAGACCTTATCACTCCCTAGAACTACCTGAAAGGAGGTCGTAGTGAGGTCTGGGTCAGTCTCTTTTCCCATGTAAGAAGTGAAAGGACAGGAGGAAATGGCGTCAAGTTGCACCAGGGGAGGTTTAGATTGGATAGGAGGAAACATTTCTTCACTGCAAGGGTTATCAAGTGTTTGAAAAGGCTGCCCAGGAAAGTGGTTGAGTCACCATCCCTGGAGGTATTTAAAAGACATGTAGGTGTGGCACAGAGGGATCTGGTTTAGTGGTGAGCCTGACAGTGTTAGTTTAATGGCTGGATTTGATGAACTTAAGAATGTTTTCCAACCTAAATGATTCCATCACTCTGTGACTGAACAGGAAGATGGGGAGTGAGGCATGGCCTGTTTAATGTGGCTTACATATATGGAGCTCCTCTATGGGACAGGCAGCAGTTTAGGTTGATGCTTGTCATAAAATCACAGAATGGTTTGGATTGGAAGGGACCTTTGCAGATCATCTGGTTTCAACCTCCCTGCCTTGATGATTAACTTTTATTCGTTCTTTTATTTTTTATTTTTTTTCTCTGATTCTTCAGTGTTTTTAAGAGTAGTCAGAGAAAAACACCAAGTACACCAAAAGAGGAGCTGAGTGAACTGCCAGTAAGAGCCAGTTGAGCTACCCCCATGCCTGTGTGTTCCTGGCAAGGAGTCTGTCCTGAGAAGGGGATCCAGCCTCTGCCACTCTCTGGAGAGGGAAATCAGCAGTGTCCGTGCCTCCTGGGGACACAAAAGGAGACTTTTACAAGAGCAGCCTTCATGAGAACTGCTTTGGAAGGGCGACTTGAGGATGGCTTACATTGCAAATACTGATTGAATTGACATTGCCCAGCATGTCTACAGCACAAACACAGTGCTACATTGCACTAATTTACACTTAATTAATTCACTTTGGTTTGTTTCTTTGTTTCTTTCAGGTACTGCTACTCTCAGGGAAATCATACTAACATCTGAAAGATTCTTGACAGAAACCTCACTCTCTTTACATCTTAGGAAATGGGATGCCAGAGGCCAAGGGAAGGATGGTTTGGACACTCATCAGGGATTTGGAAAACCAAAACGTCCTCCTGGGAGCAATCTGCCCTCCTTGGAGACCTGCTAGAGCTCCACCATCCTGCCCTGGCTGCTGGCCAGCTTGCTGAATGGGGATGGGACCATTTCTGCTCACAGCTGTATGGCTCAGCTCCACTGCTCTGGCTGCTTTGCAACTACCAAGTGTTACCTGCTGCAAGAGCACAAAGTATGAACTGTTTGTCCCGAGTGGTTTGTCTCAAAGATTGCCTGTTTGCAAGGATGGCTACAAGGCCACAGAGATATCTGGCCTGTGAAAAGCATCTGCTGCAAGGCCACAGAGATATCGCTGGTGATAAACATCTCTCCAAGGGCTGCAAGACACTTGGGCAGAACATCCTGGCATATGTGCAGGAATGGGGAAGAACCACAAGTTCATGTCACTGTTATGGAAACAGCAGCCTCAAATGGGGACAGGAGGGGCTGTTGAGACAAGCCCCGTGTGATTGTCCACTGAAAAAGCACCAAGAGACTTGAACCCCCAGACACCATGGATCCATGGTGGTCACTACCCTTGTAACCAAATTCCCAGTGCTTGCTTGATTTCTGCCTTTTCCTTCCAGTCTAGCCTATTGCTACTTTTTTTACTTTTTTTTTTTTTTTTTAATTTTTTTCCTAATTTTGATTAAAAAAAGCTGTTTCTATTGTAAGGCATTTGACCTTGTCTGCGTCTTAATCTTGTTCTTGGGATCAAATCGAAACCTCCCCCGACATTGGATCGGGACAGAAGGGCCTGGGCACTAGGAGGGATGGCATACGAACCAGTGGTGCATGCTCACCATGAACAAGGCCAGCTGAGCTTGCTTTAGGAAGAATGTGGCAACCCAGAAAACTTGCGTGAGCTTCCCCTTCAACTCAGCACTGGTGTGGCTCCACACACACAGGTGTGTGCCTCTGTGCAGCTCCTTGTTTTGTAGGGGTTGGGAGGAGGTGGAGAGTGCTGAGGGGAGGTCTGCAAAGAGGGGGTTTGGGGCCTCAAGCACCTGACCTGTGTGTAGAGGCTGAGGGACATGGGCATCTTTGGCCCAAGGCATGGAGGTTCCAGTCAGTAAAGGATTAACCTGAGCATGCTTGAGGGGTGGTTTCAGAGGTGATGGAGCTTTTCTTCCAAGTGGAAAACAGCAGGAGAAAGACGTCATAGAACAAAGTGCAGCTTGGGAGGTAGAGAATGGAGACAAAGAGAAAGAAATGTCACCCCAAGGGCAGTGCTGTGCTGCAACAAGTCACTCAGAGGGAGTCTGGAAGAGCCCACAGCTTTGTGTTTCAAGGAACAACCAGGAAGATGGATAGATACTCAGCATTGGTGCGGCCTCACCTTCAATACTGTGTGCAGTTCTGTGCCGCACAGTTTGAGAAGGACGTGAAGGTCCTCAAATGCATCCAGAGGAGGGCAACAAAGCTGGTGACAGGGCTGGAGGGAATGTGCTATGAGGAGTGACTGAGGAGTTTGGGTTTGTCTGGTTTGGAGAGGAGGAGGCTGAGGAGTGACCTCATTGCTCTCTGCAGCTTCCTGAGGGGGGACACGGAGTGGGAGGTGCTGATCTCTTCTCCCTGGTATCCAGTGATAGGACATGTTGGAACGGTTCAACGCTGTGCCAGGGGTGATTTAGACTGGACATGAGGAAGCATTTGTTTTACCGAGTGGGTGGACAAACACTGGAACAGGCTTCCCAGAGAGGTGGTCGATGCCCCAGGGTGGTCAGTGTTTAAGAGGCATTTGGCCAATGCCGTTAATACCATGCTGTAACTTGGTCAGCCCTGAATGGGTTGGGCAGTTGGACTAGATGATGGTTGCAGGTCCCTCACAACTGAAATAGCCTCGTCTATTCTGTTCTCTGTCAGTGAGGGCAGTGAGATGCTCAGGTGAGAGCCAGGTGGGGAAGAAAGGCTGATGTTGAGAGTCTGCAGGGAAAGAGCTGCAAGTGTGGGACACTGAGGACAGCCTGTGGGAAAGACAACTGAAGGCTCTGGCAAGGCTAAGAGCCCCCAGCAGAGCCAAGGTCTTTTCCCCCTTGCCTATGGCCATTGCCTCCATAACTAAGGCCTATCTGGACAAACGTTAATCTCAGGGTACCAGGATCTCAGGGCCTCCTTGACCCACCCAGGAGACACCCACAGGTGTCATACCGTAGTCCTGCCCTTGTCACTGCACATTCCCACATGACACTGCCCCAAGAAGAGCCCTGGGATAGCATCTCCCTTCCCAGGGGCTGGGGGTCAGGCTTTGTCACTTTGGCTTAAACGCCTGAAGGTTTACTAAGCACCAGAAGCACCTTAACATTGTGTTTGTTTGCCTCTCACTGACACCTCCAACTTCCTGCTCTAACCAGCCCCTGGGGAGGCTTTGGAGCTGATGGCCCTCACTGGGACCCATTCACACTCCTTGAAACCTTAGGGGTTGCCTCTGATGTTGACATCTTTGGCTGATTCTTCAGGCTCATCTTGGTGTCTGAGGCTCAGGACTCAGCACCAAAGAAACCATGGGGTTCATTCAAATTCAAAAAGCCATGTCTCTTTAAATTGTGTTCTTCAGTTATCAAGCCTTGGACAGATAACTGCAGAGGTCTCTGGAGTGTATGTAAAGGGGAACATTTGACTGAGCATTTAATACAGAAGTATTTTTTAGTTTTAAGTTTACTATATTACTTTTTCAGTTTACAGAAGAAGTGATTGTATCCTCCTCTGATCTTGATGTAGAGGGTCTCCTAGTGCTGTCAGGATGGGTAGGGCCAGCTCCTGCTGAAGGTCAGACACTGCATGGACAGCCTGATTCCTCACCTCCCCAGCCCTGCCACTTCTCTCATCGTCCCCCTGGCACTTGCAGCACTTCTCCTTCCTTCAGAATTCTGCACCCAGGCCCGCAGCTGGACATTACAGCTCCGCTGCACCAGCTCCCACTGGCTTTCCTCAGAGACCTGTCTGCACACAGGCACAGCAGAATTTCTCTTCATTACAAACCAGCAGAAGGAAAACGTGGTAAATTTTAAGCAACAATAAAAAATAACCCACACTCCTCAAGTGATGCTAAGTTGAAGCTGCCTCCAATGAGGTTCACCATCCACAGGAGGTAACACGATGAGCAATGTTTCAGAAAGATCCAAGGGAAATGAGAGATCCAAACACAATGAAGGAGGTGGCTGAAGAGAGAATGAGACTGCTGAAAGACAAGGGCAGGCTTCTAAGTCCCTGAAGCTCAACGCTTCAACGTGGGGTGTTGAGAGGGATCTGAGTGAGCAAAGAATAATGGGAAAGAAAAACTAGAGACCCGTGGAAACCACATAGGTCCAGTGAGTGTGCTGAGAAGATGTCTTTAGAGCTGGACAGGTGGGAAAATTAGGGAGGTTTAGTGCACAGTATCCTGGAGAGAGTCCTGGCAATGGTAGAACTGGGGAAGGAGCATATGTCTTCTCCTGCAATTAATACACTTCCTAGAAATTCCCATCAGGTCATGGTGGAAAAACATCACCACTTTATTAAAAATTTTCTGTCATCTCAGCTGACAAGAAAGAGCTCAGGTGTTTTTTAAAAGTGGCAGACAGTTCTTGCTCTTTCCAGGCGGAGCTCAGCTGTCTGACCATGGACATCGAGTGCCCCTTGCAGACACCCCGGTGTGTCTGATGTATTTCCCTGGGACTGGCTGCTGTCACACAGGACAGAAGGTCTGCAGGAGACCAGAGCCCCTGGGGAGATGCTGACAGAGGCCGGGCAGAGGGGCCCAGGACACCTGCAATAGCACCAGGCATCTCTTTCCCTATGACTTAAGGCATCTCTATCAGTGGAGCTACACCCCACATGGATTCTGGAAATATTTTTTATTTCAATTTATTAAATAAAAAAAAATTGTAATGAAATCCCCCAAAGACTGGTATATCAAAATGAAGCTAAACTCAACTAGAAGGAAATAAACACAAAGAATTTTAAAAAGTTGGAAATTTCATTAAAAATTTTGCTTTGCATTTCATCATTTCTCATTTCTTATTTGTTTTATTTTTATTGACATTTTCTAAACATTTCTATCATACTTAGGCCTGCAGCATGAAAGAAAGATATTTCTATGTCTTGCAGAGATCCCAGCCCTCTAGAACCCCTCCCCACCCAGGAGCATCCATGACACTGCTCACTGCCTGCACAAAGAGGGTCACCCACTAAGGTGGCAGGATCTGTCACCTGATAGGGGGGAGCTGGGGACAAACTGCAGGGAAACACACTGGGTTTGGGTGGCCACATTTGCGCTTGTCTCAACACATCAGTGTTAGAGTATCTACTCAAAGGGGTGTCTGGATCATCCATGAACACTCCTATTTTACTTCCCAGGAGGGTAATTGAAGACTGATGCATTTTTAGGTGAAGAAAGGGAGGAGACTGGTCACCTTCCAACATCAGAAACCTCCCTTCAGATGTCTATGTCAAATCAAGTTTCCTAGACTTCCCTTTCTAGTCAATGAAGAGACAGGAGTTGTCTCAACTGAGGTGTCTGGAGATCCTTTTCCTGGTGACAAGGGAATGCTCCAGAAGGGTTCCCAAACATCCCAAGTCACTCTTCTAAGCACCCGCTGGGTACTTCAGCTACACCAGGGCATCTCAGAGAGCAACAGCTGATGGATGTGGGCAAAAGAACTACTTGAATGAATTTGCTCCATCACCTTCCCAGGGACTGAGATGTGTCTGACCAGCCTGTAGTTCCATGGATGCTCGTTCTTGCCCTGCATGAAAATGGGTGCACTGCCTGCCTTTTCCCAGTCACCAGAGAACTCCCTGTTTGCCCTGACATTTCAAAGTGACCAGGAGCAGCCTTGCAATAACACCAGCCAGCTCTCCCAGCACCCTTGGGCACATCCCCTCTGGTCCCATGGACCTGTGTGTGCCCAAGTGCTGTAAGTGCTCCCCAGGCACATCTTCCTCTGCCAGGGGGGAACCCTGCTAGCACAGGTGTTGGAAGGATATTCATGGACAAAGGTTGTCAGGGGACAGACCTTACCAGGAGGAGATGGGAAAAGAATGAGTTCCTCAGCCTTCTCCTGGTCTTTTCCACTACATCTGCTGCTCCACTGAGCCATGACACCCTATTTTCCTCAGCTGACTCCTATACTGCCAGTGAACTCACAGAAGGCCTGCTACTTCTAGACTGTCCCAAGTCTCTACTCCACTTAGCCCAGGATGTTTATAACCTCTGGATTGGGCATGTGCTTGAGGCCTCCAGATTCCATCTTGAGAGATGTCTAGGCACACTAAAAGATGTTTGGAGACGAAAAAAATAGTAGTCATAGGGCAAGAAACATGGAGTGAGCCTTTCTACCAGGGACTGTAGAGGCAGGACAAGCAGCAATGGTGTTAAACTGAGAGAGGGTAGTTTTAGATTTGATATAAGGAAGAAATCTTTTACGATGTGGGTGTTGAGATACTGGAACAGGTTGCCTAGAGAAGTTCCAGGGAGGGGCAATTCACCACTTCTCTGAGCAACTTGTTCCAGTATTTCACCACCCTTATATTTAAGAATTCCCTCCTTTTATTTAATGTAAATGTACCCATGGGTCAGGGCAATCTCAAGCACAAATACAGGTTGGGTGATGACATCTTTAGCAATTGAAGTGTGTTAGCAGGCCTTTGGAAGAAGTTCTACAGGTTGTGGGCAAATCACAGCCATTTGCAAAAGAAGAGAACATGATAGTTTTGTGTTTGAAGAAATAGTGAGTGAGGACAGAGAGTCATCAGTAGAGGTTGGGACAGCATGGGATCAGAGTGAAGTGGGGAAGCAGGGGTGGTGGTTGAAATCTGCACAGAAACAGGCACAGGCATAGGCAAGTGTAGGACAGCCTGTGGTGGGCATGACCCCTCTGATGTGTCTGGGACCCCCCAACACAACTGAAAGCCTTGTCCTTCTGACGATGGCTGCTGTCTCTTCCACTGAGGTCCCTGAGAGCACACCAGTTCCTTACAGCCACAGCATTTTGTTGCCTCCTCCTCTACCCTCCTCACAGCCTGGGAGGAGTCCTCCCGCTGTCCTGCACTTGGCATCACACCCCCCTACATCTCACTGCCCCCAGGGAGAACCCTCAGCATCCCCTGAGGGGAAGGATCCCCATTCCCAGGCTATGGGCGTCAGGGCTTGAACAGCCTGCATGAGGAAACACATCAAGGGCTTTCACAGTCACCTGAACATTTGATTTTCAGGCTGGCAGCAGTGCCTCTGCCTTCCTGCTTCACCACCCCCAGGGACAGGGACCTTGTCTCCTCGTTCCCTCCATGGGCTCTTCAGTGATGGCCCTCGGTGACCATCACTGACACCCTCAGGAACTTGGAGGGTTCCTGCTGACTCCGACTTCTCTAGAGGCCAGTTCAATCCCTTTCCAGTATCTGCAGCACCCCCCAGCTGATCTCGCTGGTCATTTCCAGCACTGGCTGCTCACCCGGGTTTATGGGTGAGCGTTGCTGCTAAACCATCTCCATCCTCCTGCTGGTCTCAGTGCCTGTATGGGGGGACCGGCCAGCCCTGCCCGGCCCCTCTTCTGGTGCAGACCCTGCCAGACCCCAGAGAAGGGCTGTCTGCACTTGCTGTGAGGTTGTGCTCTGTCCTATTTTTCCAGTTCATCAGTGAAGATGTTTAACAGAGCTGGACTTCAGTATGGACCCCTGGGGTACAGTGCTGGTGATCAGCTCCCGAGGGGCCTTTGTGCTATGGGTCATGGCCTTCTGGAACCGGCCTTTCATCCTGTTTCCAGTCCACCTCACTCATGCCTGTGAGGCCGTGATGGGATTCAGTGAGAAAAACCTTGTTAATATTGAGCTGAAAGACGTTCACTGCTCTCCCCTCATCCACCAGCCGAGTCATCTTACTGCTGTGGTGGGCTAACCGTGGCTAATAACCAAACTCCCACCCAGCTGCTCGCTCACTCCCTCTCCCACCCCAGTGGGATGGGGAAGAAAATAGGAAGAATGGGAATGAGAAATCTGGGGGGAGACAAAGACAGGGACATCACTTCCCAGTTCCCATTGTGGGCAAGACTTGAAGACTTGATTTGGGGGAAATGAATTCATTTTGTTGTCAGTTAAAACAGGGATTTAACTATGAATACAGGTCATAGGGAAAAAAGCCAAATGTTAAAACACCACCTTTCCTCTTCCCTGTCCCAGGCTCAGCTTCACTCCTTCACTCTAGGCTCCTCTCCCCCATCCCGAGCAGCGCAGGGGTGTTTGGGATGGGGGGTCACAACCAGCACATAACAGGTTTTGTCTGTTCTTCCTTCTTTTCCTCAGTTTTGCTCTGCTCTGGCACTGGTCCTCCATGGGCTACAGGGAAGATCTGCTCCACCATGGAGCGCCTCCTCCTCTTTCTCCTACCTTGGTGTTCCCTCCGTTGTTTCTCAATATGTTTGTTCTCTCCACCTTTACCAGTCTGGTGTTTGCTGCCATTTCCTGAAGAAGTTTTCACAGGGGCATGACCAGATTTGCTGATGGGCTTCTCAGTGTCCTGTGCTGAGTCTATTATGGAGCTGGAAACAGCTCTGTCTGGCACAGGGCAATCCCTGGCCTCTTCCCACAGAGGCCACCCTTGCAGCCCCTCCAGCCACCAACCCCTTGTCACGTACACCCCCCCACAGTCATCCACTGTGGGAAGTGGAGGTTCAAAAGGCTTCTTTAGGTTTTTTTCTGTTGAACTATGAACCTTTAGTATTATATGTTGGCAATAAAGAAACAGCTTCCTGTGACAGAAAGACTAGAGCTGAAAAAACCCCGGTGGCTGATAGGACACACGTCAGTGTTGGGGACATAGTGATCAAGCTTGGCCATATAGTGTGTGACCTCACTGAGCTTGCTTTTCCTACATGCTTTGTCAGACTCCATCAGGGCACACCCAGGGTCAATATAAATTGGAGAATGTAGATATTCCTTGATCTAGAAGATGAAAACTGAAGAAAATTGTAAAAACAAGATTTAAAAAACAACCAAACAAACAAAAACCCAAACCAAACTATTTAATATTAAAATATTCTTTTTTTAGGCTACATTCTGGAAATTCCTCTATTTGCAACAGTTGAAGAATTAATAAAAATTATGCACAGAGATGTTGCTTCTTAGAGCACATGGCTGTCTCCACCACAAGCTGTCCTACAGCATCTTGCACCTCTGTCCCACACCAGGCTGGAGGCGTCAACACAACTAACCCACCTCTCTCTCCACTCAGCATCTCCCCTCCTTTACTGACATCTCTCCATCGTTGCTGCCTTTGTTGCTGTAGCAGGTTCCAAGGAGCTCCGTCACCTGCCCTTCATCAAAGGGTGCATTGCTGAGAGTCAGCTGAAGCTTGTCCAAACCTTGGAATGTTATCCCAGGTGCTCTTCCCAATGAGCAACCCTGAACAGACAGAAGGTGTAAAACCAACTCCTGGAGGGAGATACTTTGTCTTGCTATAGAGAACTTGCAGTAACATAGCCTAGCAGAGCAACAGCCTGCCCTTGATTCCCTTTCTCCAGTGACCATGGTTTTGCTTGGCAGACACCCTTCCTTGCACCACAGGTCTTCCCCTGACGATAATGCATTTGTGGGGCAGGGAGGCTGGGTCAGCACAGGGACAGGGCTGGCTCTGACAGGGACCATGAAGCAGCTGCCAGGAGGTGACAGCAAGGACAGTTTACAAAGGACAAATTTCTATGTCTTGACTTTACTCTCCTTAGGAAGGAAAAGCTTGCCAGGAGCCAGTGGTTGCAAGGACAATCAAAAGCAAAAGGAAGAGCTTCAATCGCTCATTAGAGACCAAGGCTGACGAAGGAACAGGCAGGGCTACTGCTGAATGGGAAGGCTGATTTAATACCAGCAGAGGCAGGTGGGGCTGGGGCACTCAAAGCCCTCTTTGCCTGAGTCTTTTCTGAAAAGGTCTTCAGGCCTGTGTGCTGAGGGAAAGGGCTCCACGAGCAGGAGAGCACGCATTGGCAGGAACCTCAGGCAACCCAGCAAGGCCAAGTGCCCGTGTGTGACCCTGCAGGACATCCCCCTGGCAATGGCACAGGCTGGGAGCTGCCTGGCTGGGAGAAGCCCCGTGGGAAAGGTCTGGGTGGGTTGGAGAGGAGGCAGCCGTGTGCCCTGGCAGCAAGGGAGGCCAGCTGCACCCAGGCCTTTGTGGCCAGCAGGACGGCCAGGAGATCACGAGAGGGTTACTGCATCTGAATTTTAGATATCCAGTACAGGAAGGATGTTGGCAAACTGGAGTTGGTTCAGTGAATGGCCCTCGATATAGGCCGGCGCTGGAACACTGGAACTTCCCCCAAATAATTTCAGGGGGCCAGGGCATGATTTAGCCCCCCCAAAATCGGGATTTGGGGGATTCAGACTGTCACCACCCCCAAAAATGGAGGATATGGGGGGAGAAAACCCAAACCACCCTCAATATGATTGGGGGGGGAGGGGCAGGCAAACCAAAATGGAGGGGTTGGGGGGGGTCAGAGATGCCAACAACCCGCCAAAATGGAAGACAGAGTCGGGGGGGGGAAGCAAAACTGATTTAAGGGGAGCCTTAACTGTCCACTCAAGCCTTCCAAAATGGGGGTTTGGAGGGCATCAGGGATCAGCCCAAATAAAATTGGGGGTGGTTGGCAGGAAACACTGTAGCGCCCCGCAAATGGGGGCTTGTGGTTCAAACAACACAAAACCCCCCTCAAATTATTGGGGGGGCAGTGTCAGGGGACCCTGTGGCCCCTCCCAAAATGAGGATTCAGGGGTCTCAGGGCCCCCCAGAGTGCTCATCCATGTCAAAGAGCTTCCTCTCCTCTGCCACTGTGGGATCATTTTTGGAGGACAACGGCCACATTGGACAGGAGCAAGACTTTGGCTACATCGCAAAAGGGACGTGAGAAGAGGGAGGAGAACTGAGAGAGCTCTACAGCTGGTGAATGATGAGAAAATCTTGACCTTCGTCAGCCAGAAGCCTTGGGAGTAGCGAACAGGAATGTAGAAAACCAAGATAAGGATGCTGAGCTTTGTCTGAAGAAAACATGCCAGGCTATGGTTGATGGGAAACCTCGGGTCGTTTCTTAAACACTGGAAAGTTTTCTACCTTGCACTAAAAGTGTATAGAACATTGTGTTTGTGCTTGTCAGATTTAATTAACCAATAGGCTTTAGGATACCAGTAACTACCTTGTAGCCAATGAATTGTCTGGTGTATTATGGACAGAGGGCAGTGACCAATCAAACGTCAGTCCCGGGCGTGTGAACAGTGTGTGAGGAATGCATGTAACCAACCCAGCCTTCTGTCGGTGTCTGACCAGTTGCTAGGCAGACATATAAGCGCACTTGTATCGGCAATGAACGATTTTGATTTCTGACTTTTACAGAGTTGTCGGAGTCTGTCATTCTCCTCCTGCCACCGTGCCTGGGGGGCGGGGTCATGAGTGACGTCAGAGCAGCCGGGCAGGGTCTGAGGCGCCTTCGCAGCTCCTCTGCCCTCCTGGCCAGCGCTGGGGAAGGGCTCGGCACCTCTCAGAATCCTGTCGACCTCTCATAACGACACAGTTGCTCGGGCAAGATTCGATTCGGGAGTTAACACATCATCCTCTCTGCCTTTACTGTTTGTTTCAGCTTCTCATTTCTCTAACAGATCGCGTCCCACTAAAGGCTTCCGAGCTCTGGGGAAAGACAAAAATGGCTGTGTCACCCACTCTTTTCCAATTCTGAATGTTAGAGGCCTAAAGAATGGTCTGGTTTCTGCTTGATTAGCATCTTCATGTTATTTTCTGGAAGCCATTATCATATGCAAATGTCTCTAACACATCCGTGGTTATGTTGGACGGGGTTGCTCTGGTGCACGTCGATAGTCTTCCTCCCTGTGTCGGCTGATTGAACTCCATCCCTGCGCATGCTCCTTTTATCTTTGGTTGATCTTCCCAACCACACCCACTTTCTTCTGGTACCTGTTGTTTCAAATCAAGATCCATAACCAGTACCCATTGTTTTGATTCAGAGTCCATAACAATTTCCATAGTAATCGAGGCAAACACAATGCTAGTTGCTCCTAAGATCTTAACATATCATATGTTCTCATAGCTACTATAACTTCATTTTAAATCAAGGCCATATATTAAACTAACATCAAAACAATATTCTAGGATTCAAGCTACTTTGTTAAGGTAACTGCAACAGGGGCGCGGCTGCTGCTTCTGCAGACGCAGGTTCCTGCTGCCTGCCGTGAGAAGCAAGCTCATGTGTGTTAAAAAAATGTTTTATTGGGGACAAAGTCAGGGGAGCAGAGGATACAGCGCTGGGTGCGATGGTGCGCAACCTGCCTTAGCAGCCGCTTCTTTTTATCGAGGAACCAGGAGATTTCACTGGTGGAGCGAAATGGCGGGTTTCTTCTTATAGTTCCAGTCCTCCTCTTTGCACCTGCGCAGCTCCTTTTGCTTGGTGTCTCCAAGGAGGTCTGGCTCTGTACTTTTCCTCTGCCTTCTGGGGAGACTATTGGGGAGCAGGGGGGGGTGAAGTCCAGGTTCCTCTTCATCAGGAGTTCTTGGCTTAACCCTTTTCTGCTGGCTTCCATTCCTCCCCAGCCCCCCCATCCAAGTTCCCCTTTACATGACACCTAACCACAGACACACACCCCCCCCTTGCTTGCCCATCTCCCGTCGTTGCCCAACCGTATGCCAAATTTGTGATCAAAAAAGGCTTACTTAACTGTTATAATTTTAACAACGCTAATTTCATAACAGCTTTAGCCTAGCTCAGTCACAGTAATTACTTAATTACTTTTAGCGAAAGCAGAATTCTTCTGTTACTTCTCCCAAACCAACCCTTTTCTTTTTAAGACCATATTTGGCTTGAGCTTACCAACACTCAGTCTCATTCTTTCCTTCTGTTTCCATTTAACGATGTTGTTTAAAGCACTTGTTGCATGGATTTGTCGCTGTTAGAGCGAACCCTATCAGGGTGATTAGCAGAGGTCCGGTATAACATATACTCCCACCTCTCATGCCTATGGGGTTGCAGCCCACGGCTGGGAAAAGGGGCTTCTTGGTGGCGAGCACAGAGGTTAACCCGGTCTTGCCCTCTACTGTTTTGAAATGTAGCAAATCCATGTTTTAACCGTTAGTCAATTCAAGTGCAGCTCCTTTGTAGCCACTTCCTTTTTTTCTAAGCAGAGCCAACCCTTTTTGACAGTGTACTTCCACCGACTCTCAGGGACCTCCCAAATTTTGCGGACTAACCTCTTTGTCCCACAAATCAAGGTTACAATTTGTGTCCCTTCCCTATACTCACAGTCCCTGTTACAGTTATAACGTGATTTTCTCCATCTGCAAGAGATACAATACCACCCCTGGTTACACATTTCACACTCACACAAAACCCACGCTTTGTGAAATTTGTGTAGGCACTCGAGACAAGGTGATAACCCTATTAGGTTGGTTTTCTGGCAACGCCCGATCTAACCCAAAATGCTCATAATCTATTCCAAAAAGCCACTCTGACACTTGTCCACCAGTCAACACTCGGTAAACCCCAGCTTTTTCCCTGATCCCCTTCTTGTGGTTCCCCATACAGCGAGTAAGTAAATTTTCACAGTGTCACCTCCGAACCCAATCCAAACCGCTGGTTAAGAGTCATTCGGTCCCCTCCCGACGAAGTTACTTAGTCCTTTGAGGGTGACTAGTAGTTGATCAGCTGATGGTACCACAGTCCACTCCCGAGGCTTTTCCACCGGTCCTTTTCCTCAGGAGGCATGAGTCCACCCCTTTTCTTTTGTTCGGATCGCTGTCTCGGTGGTCAGCAGCACCTGAAATGGACCTTCCCACTCGGGAGTTCATGACTGATCTTTCCACACTTCTATCAATGCCCAATCCCCTGTTTTTGCATTGTGGATAAAATCCAATGGTGGTGTTTGAGGCCGAAGCCCTTTCTTCCTTAGTTTCGTTAAGCTCTAGTTATTACATCCTGATCTCTTAATGCAGGGGTGACAATATCCCTGTCATTACTCATATATGGCAATCCAAACCTCATGTCATAGGGAGAAATTCCCAGGTCTGCTCGTGGCTGAGTACGGATCCTTGGTAAGGCCAATGGCAAGCATTTAATGCAAGGCACCTGAGTCTCAATCATTAACTTAGTCAAGGTTTGTTTTAAAGTATGATTCATTCTTTCTACTCTTCCAGAACTCTGAGGATGCCGTGGGGTGTGCCATGCCCAGGCGATCCCTAGGGCTTCAGGGAGCTGCTGTGTGATCTTTGAAGTGAAATGTGTTTCTCTGTCCGAGCCTATTATTTCTATTAATCCATAGCTGGGGATCATGTTTTCCAATAACACCTTGGATACCATGCTTGCCGTTGCCCTTGGCATGGGGATTGCTTCCACCCAATGAGTTCAGGGATCCACTAATACCAACAGATCCTTCCACCTTTGTATTGGAGGTAGCTCTGTGAAGTCTACCTGGAGACTCTGAAAAGGCCCTATGGCTAGCTCCTGTCCCGCAGCCACCTTCCCTCTCCTTACCTTTTTGTTCACTTTTTGACAAATCAGACATCGATCAACTAGTTGTTTAGCCACCATGTATATTCCTATACAGCCATATTGTCTAAGAAAATGATCACAAAGCGCTTGCGTTCCCCAATGTATTTTCTGATGTATTAATGACAGAATTTCTCATGATAATGTTTTGTTTAACATCTGCCTTCCATCTGGTGAAGTCCATTTTCCTTCTGGACCTTTTTCACCCCCTATTTAAGTATATCCTTCTCTTCTTGTTCTGTGAAATTTGGGACTAAATTCTCATCATCCCCTGGCGTTACTACCAATAAAACTACTGCTGATGACTCTGTAGCTGCTTCTCTGGCTGCTTGATTTGCTAAATTATTCCCCCTTATTTCCACTGATGCTCCCCTCTGATGTCCTTTCACATGCACAATTGCAATTTCTGTAGGGAGCTTCAGGGCTTCTAGAACTTCTCTGATCAGCTGCTTGTGTACCAGCTCCTTCCCTTTCGTATTTAGAAGCCCTCTTTCTTCCCATATTTTTCCAAACGCGTGGATCCCTCCACATGCACACTTTGAGTCTGTGTACGCTGTCCCTTTCTTATCAGGGCATAGAGTTCACAGACTTGCGCTGACCACCCAGCAGGTAATTTCCCTTTTTCCTAACACTATGTTTTGCCAATTGACGGGGTTAACACAAAGGACACAGACACCAAGCTAAAGAAATGGGCTTCTTTTACTTCAGTTTAAAGCAACAGAAAGAACAAGCAAGGTAATGCACCTAGTCATTACTACATAAAGCTGGCTATAGTGATTAAGAAAGATCCATCACCAGTTGCCCTCCTACTTCACCATCCCGCCGACCCGTGCATCAGCTGGGGAGCCCCGTCCCAGCGAAGGGTCGCAGAGCCTTTCCTGGCAGCTGGGAAGTCCCACGCAGGGCGTCCGCTCGTAGGGGAGGTCTGTGTCTGTGCTGTGAGGGGGCCCGGCTCTTATACAGTTTAACAAACAAGTCTAAACAAAATGCACAGGAGATATCTGGTAGCTTGACGTGCCTCACTCAGGTGTGTCCGGATCTGGCCAGGATCCGGGCATGTCTGAGGAGTTTCTGTTTTTCTTTATATTTGGGATTTATAGTTACTTCCTGTTGTGTACTTATACTTTTCAGGGGTTGTTCCCAGGGTTGCATTTCATGCTGATAAGATGCTGGTCGCTGGTCGGGGAATTCACTCAGAAGTCAACTGTGTTTTGAGGCCGATTGTTTAGGCCTTTTTGTTTCACGTGTCATTCATCAGTGTCTAGAGACCTCACAGAAACCAGCTTCCTAACACAGGAATTTAAATGGCTTAAGATCAGGGGGTGAATTTTTCAGAATTCTTGAAAAATTTCAAGGCATGTTTCAGGTTTCCCTGCAGATGAACCTGAAGCATGCAAACAGTCTTTGCTGTCCATCAGCAGCAGCACAAAAGCCTCAGCATTTGAGTGGCAATCTAGAAAAATACCTATTTGTCCTTTTTTCACTAGTTTTTGTCTAAACAGAGGCAGAAGAGCAGCAGGGTCTATTTTTTTTTGACCGTAATATCATGTTTTGGCCAGAATCTGCACAGTTACTTGATTGCAGGTGAGCTAGATTTATGTTGTACCTTCAGCAGGGTCAGTGAGCACAGACCTTACACGGATTAACCTGATCAGACACCTGCATAGCTTTTCATTCATCAATGTGTAGGATTTCTATTTTTTTTACAAAGTGTGTAGTTCTTGTCTGAAACTTTCTTGTGAGAGATGCTCCCAAGTGCAGTTTTTCCTGGAAAACAAAACAAAACAAAACAAAACAAAACAAAACAAAACAAAACAAAACAAAACAAAACAAAAAATCTCCATGTTTTTTTGAAATGAATAATGAACATAGGATGCAATCTCTGCTGCCTGCTGGGGAACCTGAATATAATACTTGCCATTCAGAGTGTTGATTTGTCTGGTCAAAAAATACAACCTGCTACTCCCTCTCCTGGCCTCACAGGGGAAATAGATGGAATTGTCAAAAGGGGGCATTCTTGCTATTTTTCAGAAAATGGAAAAGCCATAAAATAAGTGTTCTAGTTAGACCTGTAGATACCAGAGACTTGAACAATTCCGTTCGTACACAAAGGATACAAGGAGCAGGGTCCTTTGTGTGCACTTTGTAGACAAGATCAGCAGCTCTGCGTGACGAGCAGCAGCCCAAACCGTGAGCTGTGACCATCAGTGGGTGAAGTGAGTTAAGGTCTGTACTTCAAAACAACCACCCGAGACCCTCCCCCAATTCAGTATGCTTGTGCAGAGACACTTTCATAGGTGTTAGATTTCCTGGAAATAGGCAGACGCTTCTTATAAATTTTATGTATATTTATTATTTTATGTGTATGACCAGTGTGCTTTTGTGCCTGGGTGTGCACTTTAGGAGGAAAGATCGCCCACGCACCCAGCACTGTAAGAAAAGTATTGGATTTTTAAACTCTCATTTGGCTTGGGGAGTTTTCTTGGTTAGGATTTTCAGGAATATCCTGGCTCCCTTCAGCTCTCCTGGATTTTCTGAGCTGAGCTGATCCGTTATTTCCATCCTACAAATCCATTTGCTCTAATGAACTTCCCCCCCAGCGCCGCTCAGCACAGAGGTGAACTGCCCGGCGTGCCCCGAGCGGCGACACGGGTCATAAAATAACACGGGGAAGGGAGGTGACACCCCCACATTGCACGAGGACCCTGCACAAACAATCCAATTGCACGCGGACCCTGCACAAACACCCCTGTCTCACGCGGCTCCTTGCACGCCCACCCCCCTCGCACCAGGTGCCGTGCGCATGCGCACACTCCGAGGCCGGGACTACAACTCCCAGCGTGCCCCGCGCGGGCATACGGTGGAGCCGTGAGCTGATTGGCTGCAGAGGGGACGGGACTGGGGCACGTGGCACGGCCCGCTCCCTGGCGGAGGCGGCGGAGCAGGGGGAGGGGGAGGTCTGCGGAGCCCGGGAGTGGGGCTGGGGGGGCTCCGTGCCTTGGGGGGGGCTGTGAGCATCTGGGGAGGGGGGCTGGGGGGGCTGCGGCCCCCCGGGGGGCCCGGGAGCGGCGGGTGGGCCCCGGGGGTGCCAGGGAGTGGGGCTGGGGAAAGGCTCGGAGCCCCTCGGGGGGCCAAGAAGTGGGGCGGGGGGGACAATAAAACAATAAAAATCTCCTTTGTCTTGCTGTGCCGCTCTGGTGTCCTTGGAGGGGGGGAGAGGAGTTGGAGGCATCTTTGGAGCTTTTTAAGGGGCTTTCTGGAGGTGATGGGGGAGTGGGTAGCGCTGCTTTGGGGGAAATCCATCTCCCTGGGCTCTGGGGCAGGAACCCTACGATTGCTGTTGGCTCAGGAGAAGGATGGGGGAAGAAAACGGGGTTTCAGGCCCACGGTGGCATCCTGCATCCTCCCGGCAGGAGCTGCCCAGAGCAGGGGCTGTGTTGGATGAAATGTCCTGGGCAGAGTCAGTCAGGCCGTGCCCTACAGAGCCGTCAAGCTTTCCCTTCCCTCAGTCTGCCCCTCGCTCTGGGAACGGCCCTGGGGATGGAGGGCTGGGGGACGGAGCGCCGAGGGAAACGGCCACCTTCATCTCAGCTCTGCCCAAACCGCTTGGGAAGGAGGAGAGCAACTGAAGCGGAGATGAGATGTTTAGTGCCCCCCATCCCCCCTGGGGCTCTCCTCTCCTCGGCCCCAGGCAGCACCTTCCCCCCCTCCAAACTGGCCGCAGGCACGGCAGTGACAGAGGATTTGTGGCCTCCTCACTGGCATGAGCGAGCCTGGGCCTCAGCTTCCTCCTGCGTGGGCTGCTGCAAGGGCAGCTGGGGCCTCCCCCCGGGGAGCTCCCTATCCAGGCTAAATAATCTTAATGAGCTGCAGGGGCATCCCACGGCTGGTTTTGCCCAGAGCAGCCCCCAGCAGGGTGCAGGCACAGGGTGGGTGTCACCTGGGCTGTGGCTGAGCAGAGGCTGAGGGCGGCCATGGAGCGAGGGGGCCGGAGGGACCAGGACCCCATTGCCCGTGGAGGGGCTCACAGCTGGTCCCGGGTCCCGGCCCCTGCGTGTGTGATGTCATTCAGGAGGTGATGCCATAATGGGGCACGTTCCAACCCCACCGGCAGACAGGGTTGCAGAGCTTCAGTGTTCCGGCCGTGCCACCACCGGTCCCTGCCGGCACGCTGCTCTCCGTCCCAGGGCTGCCGGTGTCCTCCCAGCCCGCCCAGCTCCACCCCGTCACCTCCCAGCTGCCACAGGCCAGCGTCTGGCAGGGGGTGCCAGGGCCCATGGGGGCCCCGGGGCAGCTCCCCCCCGGGGTGCAGCTCCCCCCTGGGGTGCCACTTCCCCCCATGGTGCCATTTCCCCCCATGGTGCAGCTCTCCCCTGGGATGCAGCTCCCCCCTGGGGTGCAGCTCCCCACCATTGTACAGCTCCCCCCTGGGGTGCAGCTCCCCCCCGGGGTGCAGCTCCCCACCATTGTACAGCTCCCCCCTGGGGTGCAGCTCCCCCCCGGGGTGCAGCTCCCCACCATTGTACAGCTCCCCCCTGGGGTGCAGCTCCCCCCTGGGGTGCAGTTCTCCCCCGTGGCTGCTCCCTGTCCCCCTGCCTACAGCTGGGGACAGCAGCTGGTGCTGGGGACGCTGGTGCCCCACCAGCCGATGGGGCTGGGGCCAGGGACTGTGCTCCAGGGGGGGCCCCTGTACCCCACGGGCTCCTGCCTGTGGCACATCCCTGCCCACCCCGGCCCCCCGCCACCCCGCCACCTCACAACTCAGCATTGGGTGCAGGGCTCCCGTGTGCCCCACAACCTTGCTGGCAGTCCCCAGAAGCCGTCAGAGGCCTCCAACAAGGACGTGGTGGCCACTGAGGACAGCGTCCCTGCTGCCACCCCCCACCCCCCCGCCCTTGCTCCGCCGACCAGCGGAACCACCACACAGCCAAAGGGTGAGTTTTAGGGGGTGGCAGGGCCCGCAGGTGGGTGGCCAAGCTGAGGAGAGCTTGCATCACCAAGGACTGGTTGTCTTTGATTGCTTTTTCAGCAGTGGTGACCACCCCAGCAGCCCCGGGGAAGCGCACAGACCTGCCCGAGCAGGGGCCAGCTGCCTTCGCTGAGGCCTTTCCTGAGCAGGCAGAGGACACCACCGCCTGGCTCCACACCGAGGACAGTGAGGACACTGTCCCCAATGGCCCCGACAGCCCCAGCTTGGCCGCCTTCCTCCGAGAGCTGCCCGACCTCTCGGACTATGTGGCAGAGGGCAGCTGCCCCAAGGATCAGACAGCGGTGGCGGGGCTGGGGGGCAGCGAGGACACCGGCCCCGATGACCCTGGCTTGGCTGCCTTCCTCAGTGAGCTCCCCGACCTCTCCGAGTACGTGGGGGCAGGTGGCTGCCCCAAGGAGCAACGGGTGGTGGCGGGGCTGGGGGACAGCGAGGACACCGTCCCTGATGTCCTTGATTTCCCCTACAGCCTGGCCAGCTCCGCCTTCCTCAATGAGCTCCCGGACCTCTCCATGTACATGGTGGATGGCAACAGCCCCCCGGACCAAGCGGTGGTGGCACAGCCAGGGGACAGCACGGACAACCGCTTGAGCACTGATGTCCCCCGTTTGACTGCTGAGGTCCTTGATGAGCTTCCCCACCTCTCCGAGTATGTGGGAGGGGGCAGCTGCCCCAAGGAGCGAGCGGTGGCGGCGGGGCTGGGGGATGGTGAGGACACTGTCCCCAATGTCCCCAACCTGACCACCTCCCTCAACGAGCTCCCCCACCTCTCGGAGCACAGGGCAGAGGGCGGCTGCAATAAGCAGGCGGCGACAGTGGAGATGGTGGCCGGCGAGAACACCTTCCCCGATGTCCCCCACAGCCTCGCCAGCACCGCCTCCGTCGGCGAAGTCCCCGACTTCTTGGAGGATGAAGTGCAAGACAACAGCCCCAAGGTTCACCTGGCAGTGGCCATGCTGGGGGACGCCGACCCCTTCTGGGGTGCGGCGGCCTCCCCCTCGCAGGACCCCAAGGGGCAGCAGGGTGGGGTGGCAGCAGACCTCCCCACCCTGGCTGCCCCCAAGCCCCTCGGAGGCTGCTGAGGAGGAGAGCTCCCTGGAGACTTCCGAGGACACTTCAGAGGCCCGTCCTGTGGAGAGTCCCTGGAAGGATCCCCCGCAGGGTCTTCTGGAGAGTGCCCTGCTGAGCCCCCTGCGCATCCCGCTACTGAGCCCCCCGGCCAGCCCCCCGGCTGCCCCCCAGTGTCATCCACCCCTCAGGGCCCCACTGGTGGGGGAGGCGCTGCGGAGGCAGCCCCGGGGGGGTTGGACCCACTTGCCGCACAGGGACAGCGCAGCGGTGGGCAGCAGCAAGCGCAGAGCATCCGACGGCAGCAGCGTGCCCACCAAGCGAGCCAGAGCCCTGAGGGACCCCACGGGGCAGAGTGCCCCACACCCCCCCGGCCGCTTCTGACAGCTGGGCACAGAAGCTGTGGGGCACAACCCCTGGGACATGCGACCCACACCCGCCCGCTCCAGCCCCAGCCCCAGCCCTCTCCCATCTCTCTCTTTCCTTCTTCAGTCATTAAAGGGTTGAGGATTGTTTCACAGCGCCCCTGCCAGCGGGCATTCCTGCAGCGGGAGGTGGGGGGGTTAACGCAGCCCCTGCCCCACGCATAGATCTGACCCTCCACCTCGTCACCCCACTGTCTGAGGACCCCCCCCCCCCCCGTGACTGGAGACGTTTAGTCAAAACGTTAATGCCCACACTCAGGGTAAAGGGACTGGAAAGAGCTCTCAGGAGTCTCTCTGCTGCCGTGGAAGCCACAGGCAACCGCACAGCAGATGCCACTTCAGCCCCGCAACAGGAAAATTCTCCTTTCGCTCTGACAGCGGCACAAAATCATCCAGTACTCGCAGTGCTCCCCCTGCCCCAAGGAGGTGCCTGTGCACTGATTCACAGCACGAACCCCGCCCGGCTCCCAGCTCTTCCCTTCGGTGCCGCAGCAGCCCCGACCCCGGGCCGGGGGGGGGCGGGGGGGGCGCCCCGGCCGCTCCGGGGGAGGCCGGCCCGGCGCGGGGGGAGCGGCGGGGGCCGGGGCCGGGGCCGGGGCCGGTGAGTGCGTGTGGGCGGCTGCCCGCCGCGGCGGGAAGCGCCGGGGAAAGCGCGGGGAGGCCCGAGGGGAAGGTCTGGGAGCGCGCGAGGGACGAGGCGGCGGCGGCTGCCGGAGGGGCTTCGCCTCTGCCCGCCGCCTCCGCGCCGCTCGGCGTGGCCGGGGCAGAAGGCGGGCCGGCAGCCCGGCGGCGCGGGGGGAGACCCCCGGGGCTCCGCAGGGGAGGCGGCGGCGAGCGGGGCCGGGCCCGGAGCCTGGAGCCGCCGCCGCGGCGGGCGGGGCGCTGGGGCGCACGGAGTGTGCGGCGCGGCCTCTGCGGCTGCTCCGGAGCCGGTCCGGCCGGCTGGGCCCGGGCGCTGCCCCGGCCTCGGGAGGGATGGCCCGGGGCTGGGTGGGCAGCGCTGGCGGAACGGCCCGGCGGCGGGGGGCTGCCCCCCGGAACGGGAGGGGGGGTGCCGTGTGCATCCCCCCCCCAAACGGGACAGGAGGTGCCGTGTGCATCTCCCTCCTAAAACGGGAGAGGAGGTGCCGTGTTCATCCCCCCCCCAAACGGGAGAGGAGGTGCTGTGTTCATCCCCCCCAAAACGGGAGAGGAGGTGTTGTGTTCATCCGCCCCCCCAAAACGGGAGAGGAGGTGCCGTGTTCATCCCCCCACCAGAATGGGAGAGGTGCCCCTGTGTTCATCCCCCCCCCAAACGGGAGAGGAGGTGCTGTGTTCATCCCCCCCCCCCCCCCCCAAAAAAAAAAAAAAAAATGGGAGGGGAGCTACTGTGTTCATTCCCCGCCCAAAACAGGAGAGGAGGTGCCATGTTCATCCCCCTCCTAAAACGGAGGAGGAGGTGCTGTGTTCATTCCCCCCCAAAATGGGAGAGCAGCTACTGTGTTCATCCTCCCCCCCCAAACGGGAGAGGAGGTGCCATCTTCATCCCCCCCCAAAACGGGAGAGGAGGTGCTGTGTTCATTCCTCCCCAAAACGGGAGAGGTGCCCCCGTGTTCATTCCCCCCCAAAACGGGAGAGGAGGTGCCGTGTTCATCCCCCGCCCCCAAAAATGGGAGAGAACGTACCGTGTTCATCCCCCCCTAGAAAACGGGAGAGGTGCCCCTGTGTGTCCCCCGAAAATGGGAGAGGTGCCCCCGTGTTCATCCCCAAAACAGGAGAGGTGTCCCCATGTGCCCCCCCGGGAGAGGTGCCGGGCTCCCCCGGAGGTGCCAGTGCAGGGCCGTGCGCCCGCGTCCAAGGGGGCAACTTTTTGGGGAAGGGAGAGCAGCGGTGCGGCTGCCGGGCTCCCGCAGGAGTGGCCTGTATTTAATGAAGTGCCTTTTGTAACAGGAAAAATCCCACGTTTATTAGCAGAAGTCTGGCTTTGCCTGTCTGTGCCTGCTGCCTGCCTCCACTGGCTGCATTGAATACGTACATGCCAGGGCTGTGCCAGGTTTTCCGTCGGGCAGGTGGGAACGTTGTGATTCCATGCTCGCTGAAGAGACGGACGCGCAGTTGTGGGTAGGTTTAAGTTCATGTGAGAAACAAGCCCACGTATATATAAAAAAAAGTTTTATTGGGGACAAAGTCAGTGGAGCAAAGAATACAGCGCTGGGCGCAATGGCGCCCTGGAGCCAAAAGGGGCTCCCTTTTATTGTATAAATGGTTACATATTCATCTACTCTAATACATATGCATCACTACTTCTAAGGATAGGGAGGGAATATTACAATTAGTTCCGAGAAATCATTAACATATCCCCCCAACCCAAATTCCTCCCATCGCGCTTGCGCAGTGCTCCCTGGTGGTCGTGGGCAGGGGTCTTCAGATGAAGGCTCGTAGTCTTCTTCACTGTGTTCGCTCGTTGACCCTTATTTATGCGCAAACTCAGTCCTGTGGTCACGTACACCTTGTCCTTCAAGTCTGGGCTAATTTGTAGCTCTTTTGTCTTTATGGCTCAGTGGCTCCAGTTCCTCTCTTATCTCAAGAACAGGAGATAACAGAGAGGGCCCATCATGTTCTTTCCCATTCCATTGCAAAGGAGTTACCATCCTTTGATATGGACCATCTGGTGAGCATTCCAAAGGAAAAAAGGGGGGGCTGTTGGGTTGGTGTTTCCTCTGATCAATCCCCCCTCTCTTCTCTTTTCCCACTAGTAAATTATTTTACTTTTCTTAAAATTTGTATCATTGTACTAATAACAGCTTCAGCCTAATTCAATAAAAGTAATTGTTTAATTACTTTTAGCGAAAGCAAAATTCTTCTATTATTTATCACATTCACTAAAGAATAAGGGGGGAAACGGGCAATGTGCAAAAGTAACTCCTGTTTTGTTAGGCAATCATAACTGAACACCTCAAATGATAAAGGTTTAATGGGACTTTCTTCCTTAGTGTTCAGAATCTTTTCTGAATAGCAAAGGATGGCTGTGCAAGAGAACAGAAATGCTGTGAATAATTTTATATGGCACTAGAAATACTGTGTGGTGTTATCAAAGCTCATTGGTCTAAACCGTGGGCATGTTCTTGTCAGGAAGGAAAAGTCTTGAAGAGGTTTGGCTGTTCTTAAAAACTTCTTGCATTAAAATGTTTGTGGACTGAAAAGCTGCACTGCATAACGGGGAGAGTGAAATGTCTGCAGCACCATACAGCTGAGGCTAGCCAAAAAGGGAGAGTTTTTGCTGGTCAGAAAGCCCGAGAGGCAGTTACTGGTAGGCACAGGTGAGGTAAGAACATAGACGCTGCGTGAGTACGGTAACGTTCCTTTCTGGAAAGTGTCTTTTGGGTCTCAGCCTTCAACCCCTGAGTGCGTTGGTTAGATGAAACTTTTATTCTGCCCTCCCATTTCATTTCTAGGATAATGTTTTGGGAAAGCTAGTCTTTGCACTGCTCCCGAGTTGTTTCAGTACCCCGTATGATGCACTGCTGAGTAGAATTGATTAACTGTGTGTGTGGTGCACACGTGTGTGGTTCTGCTCATGAAAGCAGAGATACTGTGGCTTCCTGGCTGTAAATAGAAGGGGAAGGTTTGCTGGAAGACCAGTGCGCTGGTGGGAGGCAGTCTAATCAACATCCCCTCGTCCCTTTTAGTTGAAAGAGTGGTGGTGCTCTGAACAGCTCTATCTGTACCGGTGTTCTAGCACCAGCTATTAAGTAACTGTGATACGTAAGCGGCCAGTGTGAGGAGAACTGAAATTGGAATGCGTCAGCTATAGGCAGTTACATCTAGAAGTAAAAAATACATCTTTTTATATAGTCTGTGTTCACAGCAGCATATTAATTCCGGCTCTTAGGTATGTGAAGATCATTGTTGCATACACATAAGGCGTATCCGTGTTCTCCAGTAAATTCAGATGCCTGTGCGGGCCTAACTGATGATAAATGTGTAACATAAAATGAGTTAAAAATGTGAGACAGGGTATTTCAGACCACTGGTTTATGGTAATTGAAACATGACAGGCACTAAACAGTGTTTGACTGATGAAGTTTGAATTCGGTCTTCAGCATCTTAGACTTGTTACAAGAAAACCTGTGGCAGTAGAAGGCAATTGGGATTCAGAATTGAGGCACAGTTGTATTGAGTTTGGTGATATTAAAGCTGCTGAACAGTAGCTTAACCTAAGAACTTGGAACTAATCGTCCCTTTGTTATTTTTAAGTAGATAGAATGCTGTTTTCATGGGACTTTTAAGGTGAGACTTGAAAAGGTGAGTGGTTTGTTTTCTGTGCACTGAAGGTACCATGTCTTTTGGGGGAGGGTAGGGGAGAGAAGCTTTCCCACTGCTTTTCCTGACCAAAATTTCGTTCTCTCTTTCCCAGCTGCCCTGCAGTACTCCTGTCTAGTGGCTGCTGCCCTTTCACCAAGAACTAGTTACATTTCAGTGATGCTGTCTAAAATAATCTGGAATACTTTCAGGATATGATGTGCAAGAAGGAAATAAATGATTATTGAAATAATAGAGAGGTATCTTAAAAGTAATTGATTGGACTCCGTATAATCTCTAAGAGAAATGGAGTGTTACGAAGTGCATGCCTGCCCAACCACCCTTGCCTCAGCAGGCATGGTTGCATTTAACTGGCGAGTGGTCTTGGGAAAGTTTCTTTCTCTCTGGTTTCTAATAGTTTAAAAGAGCTCCTTGCAAGTGAGTTGTGAGTTGCGGTGCACAAATACTTCTAGGAGTTTAGAGATGAATTTTTCTGCAGGTTGGTTCTGTGGTAACGGTGAAATTCTTCAGTGGCACCAAGCTGGTCTCAGCGGTCATTCAAGGTGCTGAGGCCAAAACCGTGGTGCGTCTGTTGCTGGGAATCCAGCCCTGTCATGAAATGATTCATCCACAGACATTTTCTTATCTCAGTTGACAGCTATTTTTAAGAGCAGCCATCTGGCCTAGAAGGTTGATATCTAAGCAGAGGCAGCCTAGAGAGCTAAAAATTTCTTTCCCACCAAACTTAATCTTATTTTTGCCAGACATCTAATATGTACACTAATCATTTGATTTGGCTTGATTTTAATTAATTCTTGCTAAATGTCTGGTGCTAATTGTTCATTCTAAAGGCATTGTGGTATTTTGGAGCTACTGTCAGGAAGTCAGCAATTTTTTTCACAAACCAAGAGGATAAGTTTGAAGTAAATGTCAGTTTGAAGCAATTTCTCATACTAGTGGGTAATGATACCTAAATGATAGGATAACTTTTGAAATGAGTGGGATTCTCTAGGTATGTAAGTCTGCAGAAGGGGTCTCAGAATGAAATAATGGCATATTTGTCCAGTATACTTTTAATTTTTTTCTGTGTGTGTCCTGGGTTTGAGTGGGTGGTGGGGTTTTTTGGTAGCAGGGGAGGGGGCTATAGGGGTGACCCCCTGGAATAAGCTTCTCGAAGCTCCATAAAGGGTGATTTTTCCCCATGCCAGTCCTATCTCGAACCCCAAGCCTGGCTCTCTGTCCCTTCTTATTGTCAAAAGAGAAGGGGGAGAGAGCGGCTGTGTGGTGTTTGGCTGCCGACCAGGCTCAACCCACGACAGTGTGCTGCTCAGGAAGAACATTGCAGTGAAGGAAAGCTGTCGACCTTTTTTTTCATTGTGCTCTCTGAACCTCGTATTTGAAAGAGAAATGTAAGCTCTTTATTTTAAAGAGGAGTTTTATTTGCTTACTTGTGAGACTCACTGTTGCTGTTACTCAGCTGACAGGGGGGCTGCAGTAGAAAGAGTGCTTGCAGCTGAGTAAGAGTGTTCACAGCATTATAGTGTGTTCTGTGATTCATGCTGGCAAAACGCCTCTGTGTTCATTATCTCTGTTTATTTAATATATGCATTTCAGTAGCATAAGCCTTCATTGAGCCTATTTGGAATGTGTTAAATGTAGATGCATTTTACTGTTTGGTTAAGCAGTGGAAATGTGCAGCTACCCATATCACCAATCATTATCACTCAGCATAGTAATGGTTAATCTTCCTGATTAAGATTATTTTGGTCATAAGAGACAAGAGAATGAAAAGGAAACATTTTATTGATGTACTGCGTTTGTGTTGTTCACATCTGCCTTTCTCTTCTTTAAAATCCTACTGCAGACAGCACTCTGGCCTTTCAAACTGTGTTTGGCGTATCTTGCTCTACATCAAATTTTTCTTTCAGGTAGGAGACAGAGATTAATGAGAATCTAAATTTAATTTCTCTTCTTATTGCCAGTGGAGAGCTTTGCTAGGTTTGAAGTAAGTTTTCTTTGTGCCAAATGGTTGACTTTTCTAGGATAAACCCCCTTTAGGGCATGTAAAAAGTCCTCTGATTAAAATATTGGCATTCCCAGACCCCACTAAAACTTGGGCAGGCTGCCAGACCCCACTTAATGAGGATGCCCAGTGTCTGCCATGACAATGGCAGTCAGTGATTATCAGTGTTTGTTGACTCTATCTTTACACAGACGTTAGGAGGAGCAATCCCCTGTGTGTCTGGCGCTGTAATAAAGAATGCCTGCTTACTAAAACCCCAAAATTGAGTCTTAGAGAGTGAATTAATTACCACTTTTTGGTACAGGCTACTGTGCTTTGTTTTTCACTTTCAGCATCCAGTACTTGCAAGCATCTTCCAACAGTATTCTATTCTTTAAACACAACTTCCACTCTTCCTGATTTCAGAGAGTGTTAGAAGGAGAGTGTGCGATTCTTTTGTAATGACTTCTTTATGTTGTGTAGCTGAGCCTATTATTCTGTTTTTTCGTACGTGTAACCTACTTGTTCTCCATTTCATAGAGGGAAAGGGGCGGGCAGTCTGTGACTGAGCTATGAATCAATCTCTTTTAACAACCTCCTTCTTCCTCTAGACTTTCATGAAATTTTTCCTGTGTGTTAATTAAGAGTGATCCATTCTTACCTTGGACTTGTCAGCACCTTTAAACATTCCATTAGGTGTTAATGACACATGAAGCAAGAATTAATATGAATTTGTTAGTCCTGTATCTGGTAGGGATGCTCTATATGTAATTGCCTAAATGTATCAGTGTTTCCTAAACTACTGGACTTAAATGGTATTGCTTCATTTTCTGCTTTTGCTTAACCATTAGTTATTGAGTCAAATGATGCTAATTCGTAGAGCATATTTTGGCCTGTATTGTACAGTATTTCAGCTGGACATTTGCCATGGTCTGCTTGGGATTTTCGTAAGACAGAAGTGAGTTGCCTGAGTTCTGCCCTGTTGGTCGGTGTTGAGGAGAGTAGCAGAGGTGTGGGAGAGAAGTTGTGAGGAATGCTTATAAATAACCTGACTGAACCTCCATGGCTGTTGAACTGGTACCTTCTGCGAAATACCAGATCGGTGTGTGTTCTTCTCTTATCGTTTCACCTTAGTGGATGACTGGTTTTGTTGGTCTTGCTTACCTAGTGTTAAGCAAAATGAAATTGAACATTTGTGAAAACATGTGCAGATAAGGTACAATACTCCTAAATTAAAGATTGCACTCGGTCATATAAAAGCTAGAGGTGAACAGACTAATCGCCTCAGTTGGCCAATGCAGTTCAAGAGTAGATGTTTTCTTTTACGGAAGGTTTGTGTTGGCTATAATTCCTCACCAAACCTGTATGGGTAGTGGAAGTGGAGTGGAAGGGGGTTCTGTGAATATTTTCAACAGGGATGTTTTCTGTGTTTGTGACCCTTTACCATTGCTCATACTGTTTTAATAACCTTCCTAGCAGGTTTTTAGAAACAGCACATTTGAGATTAACTTTTTGCAAGTACCCAGTTTTCACTTCACATGTTTTCAGTGATGAGCTATCCTTATTGAATTGGGAAGCCTAACGTGTGATCCACCTGTCCTATCAAAGCAGCTTGCACAATAGTACTGGTTTGGTGCCTGCTTTCACATAGCTTATAGTAACAGAAAATTTTTTAGAAAGCTACCATTGTTGATGAACAGAAATACTGCCAATGTTTGTCAAATGTGTGTTTTATCTGACCTGTTCTACTTAGCATCTTATGGCAAAGCTTTCTCATCAAAACATCTGACAAATATCTTTATTCTTACAGTGTCTTATTAGATTGATAACGCCGGTGGTCTCACTTTTTAATGTAGTGATTTAATGTACTGAGGATTAGGGAGCTAAACATCTCTTCAGTTGCAAGAGGAGGTCATCTGCAGTAGGTACAGAGGTGAGGATTCAAACTCACAGCTGTAGATGAAAACCACTGCTCTGTTCTAATGATCTTAACAGCCTTTTGATGAAAATGAGTCCCTCCCCGGGGCTGCAGCCCTTCCCGAGCTGCTCCGGCATGGGACACCCCCGCACGCTGCAATCCTCCCAGCGCCGAATCGCAGCAGCGGGGGCTGCTTCTTCCGGCAGGGTCCCGGGTGCCTTCGGGCGCAGCCGCCTGAATTGGGCATGTGGGGCCCCTCACAGGCCATAAATCAGTGTCTGCTCCACTGTAGATCTCCATGGGTGGCAGGGGGGGCCGCCCTGCCGTCTCCCCACAGGATACAGGGGGGTCTCTGCTCCGGCACACCTCCCCCCTCCTTTCTCCCTCCGTTCCTCCACTGACCTCGGTGTTCACGCAAATGTCACAACTCTTCCTTGCAAGTCCAACTCCTCCTCCCAGGTCCTGTCTTAACTATGTTGTCACGGAGGAGCAGGTAATTGGCTCAGTTTTGGTGCAGAGGTGGAGCTGACTTGGAGCTGGGGGAGCTTTGAGAAGCTTCTCCCAGGGGGCCACAGCTGTATCCCCCTCCCCTGCTACCAAAAACCCCACCACTCACTCAAACCCAGGATGGTGCTGAAACTGTCAGTCCTCTAAAGAGTAAAACTAGGAAAAAAATCTGTTTGATTTGGTGGTTGTAAAAGTGAAGCCTGCAGTTGGTAGGAAATGAGGAGATTTTGGCTGTTTGTCTGCTTTGAGACAAATTAATAATACTGGGGAATACCTTGCAGCCCAGAAGCTGGCTAGTTCCAGTCTGAGCTGTTTCCTTAGGCTTTCATGGATGCCGATTAATTAGTATGTCTCTTCCTGTTTCTTTTCAGCCTGGAGTTCAGCTGAATGAGTACCTCAGGAGAACCAAAGCCTCTGTTGCCAAAAGGCTTTAATTTGCCCTCTGTTTGGTCAGCCCTGACCAGAGGTTTGCACGTTGCACTTTCCTATGTCTTGCATCTGAAGATTTACATAAAGGAAAGAATACCCTGAAGCTTTTGCATTCTAATGGGTGAAAATGAACCGCGAAGCATATATCCTTGAGGGTTCTGAGAAAGAAGGGAGACAGTTGTAATCTTTTTTCTGGTTTTGCCCAGCTGAACTTGTCTCCCAGAGGAACAGCTGTATTGCAGAGAAGAGAAGCTGTCCCATTGAAGTAGCTGCAGATGCAGCGTACGTAGCTGGAAATCCCATTGCACCTACACCCTTTCGTAAGTGATCCCTCCAAAACTGAGGCTTCTCCTGGACGTTCCTGGTGAGGCCCATCGTGTGACGGAGATAGAGATTATATTGCTCTAAAGAAGAAAAGGATACCCTTGTCTCTTTACTTATAAACATTTTATTTTACAAAATGATTCAAGGATTGTTGCATTCTACCTGTAAGAAAAACCTTCTGAACTACCCATTGGTCAAGAAGATAAAAGGTGCACTAAAAGCTATGAGTGAAAACTTGGGAGCAACTCTGATTTTAAGACATTGAAATTATTGTATGGTTGAAGATACTGAAAGCACAGTTGTTCCTCTAGAAAATGAAGAGATAAATGAGTTGCGATATATTAGCTGTTGCACATTTAGCTGATGCTTCCAAGATGTTGGCATACTTATTAAGTTTATGGCCACGGCAAGTAGACTGCAGATAAACTTTAGCAGCTTCAGCATCTCCCCAAGTCATGAATTTACAGAATTCCTGATGTATTCCCAGGGTCAGTGAGTTGAATTGGTTTTGAGATTGGAAAGTTTTGTCACAGAGTTATAATAGTCTCAAAGATCTAACTTGCTTGCTTTAAGTGGTATAGTAGATATTGGAGCCAAGAGAAAATACGTAATAAGTCATCTTTGTGATATTGTGAGCTTTGAGTCTTGTTTGAGTGAAGGAGAAGAGCAAAATTCTAACTGGGTGCTAAGGATAGTCTCATTTCACAGTGTAAAAATGTCAAAAGAATGTTTGTTTCTGTTTCTGACCGTGGTGTGTAAAATACACCATAGTCACCTTGTGTACTTGAGATGTTCTCAGATGTCCCTGACACCTACCGAAACCAAATGCTGTATTCAATTGGTTCTGTTATCTCCCATGTATTTCTGCTAGTTCTCCAGTTATTCCTGTAGGGAGACTTCTCTCCCTCTCTCTCTCTCTCTCTCTTTCTTTTTTAATATTTTTTTGGTAGTCCTCTAGGATACAGATATTTCAGAGACGTCATGCATCCGTAATGTCTAAATGGCTCCTTCTTCTTTCCTTTCCCCTTCCACCACAATCAAGAAATTCCAGACAGAAGCTCTTTGGTGTCAGTAACAGCTGCACAGCAGATAATTTTTTGCATCCTCAGAGGTGTCATAGTTGTAACTCCACATATGCAGTTGTGATACACATGTATATTAAGCATCTTCCCGTCTTTAAGTTTCCTCAAGGCTCTTCTGATCATTCTTGATTCAGCATTTTCCTCTATGTTCTGCTCCTGGTTAGAAGTAGCTCCTTTCAACAGAAAGAAGTTGAGATAATCTGTTGTAAACTTGATTTTTAGGAAATTTTAATATTTTGCAGTCCTGTGTTGTGATTCAAAAATTGTGCCCCCTTCTTTCATCTCTGGGGTTTATAATAAGGTGTCAGCAACGATCTAGTGCATCTGGGAGCTTGCATCAATGCCTGAGAGAGCCATATGTGTCTGCTTCAAACAAGGCTATAGAAAAGTGTTCCACTAGGCAACTCAGGTGTCATCCACCTTCTGGGCAACCCTGCAGCTAGTTAGCTTAATGGTGTATTCCTCTGACTTGTCGTTTCTGTGAAGCAGACTCCAGTTTTCCTCTCTGTTCAAATTAACACCAAAATCTCTGTGCTCTGGTCAAAAAAACATGCCGATTCTGGAGACTGTCAGGAAGTTTGTGGCTTGATGGGTTTGATCTATTTATGTACTTCAGGATGTTGCACTCCCAAATTCTGCGTGAGCACATTGTTAGGAGATTGCTCCAGCCTTCTTGTGTGGGGAGCCCGTGCAGGGCAGGAGCGTGGGCAGAGGGAGCCACAGATGAGATGCAAGACCTGAGTGACCTTAGGTGCATGTAGAAATCCAGTCATGCTGCTGCTACTTTAAGGTATTATTTGAGCACACGGAGCTGTGTGAGGATTGCCTCCCGCAGCAGTCAGAGCTGGGATTGTCATAGTAAACATTTGACCCAGCTACATAGAGTAAACCAGGTGACCATTTCACTCGGTGGCTTTAACGGAAACGCTTATTCAAGATGAAGGGGTTCACAGTCTTCAACATCCCCATTCTAGCTGTGATATTCTCGGATGGCCCTGCAAAGTCAGAGTTCCAGGAGTGGTGATGGAAATGTACTGTGTGACAAGAAGCCCTGTAAACTTCAGATATTGCTCATTCTTAGTGTGGTAAAAGAGAGCCCATTGGGACCGACTGCCATCGCTATTTTCTTGTCCCATCCACTCTAGCATTTCTTTTTAGTCCACAGAGGCTGAGTCACTGTTGCAAATTCTGGGGTGATGTGATTTCTAACCTGTCTGTGAGTCAGAGTTGAGTTGAGAAGGGGGCAAAACAACAGGAGAAATGCAAATCTAGATGAAAAGAATGTTTTATGTTAATGGCACTTCTATTCATGTGTTGAGGCAATCTGGTGGCTTAATGTGTAAAAATGCATATGCGCATTCAGACCACTATACAGTCAGGTCCATCAGTAGATCTTCATTTCTGTCTTGCAAGGGAGTTTTCCTGCAGCATCCCATTGATTTCAGTGTGCATAGAGACCATTGCAGCTTTTTCTGAATTCAGCTGCTTGCATGGTTGGAACCAACACAGTGCCATCTCCTGAGTCTGGTAAATTTTACCTGACAGCCATTGTTTAAGAAGTAGTGGACATGGATAAAAATACTTCGTGAACTTGAAGAGAAAATGGGTAGTCTCTGCAGGTCCTAAATAGGGCTACGAAATCGATCCTAAATAAGAAACAGAGAAGAAATTGCTTCTTGGCTGTACACTTGAGGCCTCTCTTCCGACAGGTGTAAAACATTGTTTTGTGGGCACAGTAGCAGCTCTGAGCTGAAAAAGTAGGTGAGAGTGAAATCAGGACAATTCCATGGAAGAGAGTAGAGTTGTGGAGGCAAAACGGGGATTGAAGAGGTGAACTGTACTCCCTCTAGCTTCATCTTCAAATGATACAAAGGGATTTGTAGAATAATTCAGGTCAGAAGGGACCTTCTGGAGTTCATCTAGTCCAGCCTGCAGTAATAGGACTGAGGCTTTTCTAAAGAAATACTCTTGAATCTAGAAATTTGTTATTTAGATCTTAAAACTTGATATTTTTTTCATATATTTTGAATTGCTTGTGTTTGGGCAGAAGTGCAGCAAAGGTCAAGTGGAGAAAAGTAAAGTATGAAAAACACCCTTAATTCTCTGAGTAAGTGCCAAAAAAAGAGCAAAGTTGACCTGAACTCTTGTTGCAGGTGGGAGGGAGTTACCATCCCATGAGTAGCTGGAAGCTGTTGCATGTGTTTAAAGTAACCAATGCTGTTTTGTTTCCCTGAAATATTCCCTTCTAAGTGTTGTTGATGTAATTAGTAAAGAATCTTGCCTTTTACTTTCTGAGAAGGGAAACAGCTGACCGTTCTTCACTCACATGAACGTACGTATTTTTATTTGTATTCCATTTGCCACGTGGCTGCTATCCACTGTTAGATAAAACAGTCAGAGAAACTGTTCCACATCACCTGGTAAAACATAAAGGTTCTCTCAGAGGTAACTGATGGGTCAGAGTAACATTGAGTAAGCTTTTTTGTGAGAAAGGGATTTTACATCTTGCTGGAAAGCTTACTGTATCAAAACTTGATTGTTTTAAAACAGAATGAAAAAAGCATTTTTGCCCTTTTCCACAAAAACTACATTTATATTGGACCAGTGTGTTCTCCTGTAGTCTTGTGTGATACCATGCAAAATAAAAGGAAAAATAATTCAGAATGAAAAGTCATAACATTATGGAATACTGTAAAATTTCTACCTTATAAAATGCCTCTTTCATTTTTTATTTCATAATTCATGTCATCAGAAGAACATTTTACAATAAATCTTTCTGGTTTGATACGTTGTTTTTTTTCTGATGGAAAACAGATCCACAGGGGCATTTCTGACAAGAACTGAAAACGTCTTGTTTGGGAGCGTTGTTCTGTATTATTTAGTTATGTTTATTTGTTTTGTATTTGTTTGGTTGTTTTTTTTAGTTCCTTTACTTTGCATTTCCACTGCAAATCTGAATTTGCTCAGGGAGATTGCTAAAACTCTGTTGTTCTGATGCTTCATTCTCTTCTGTTCCTTCATTCTCTTCATACTGGTTTTGCCATGTAAGAGTATATATTACTGTAGAGGAGATAGGGTCTCTTCGAGGTTGGTCTCAGATGTTGAATATGGCTTGTCTGACTCGATAGCTAGCAATATTAGTATTTTCTTAATTTCTTACATGTACAGATACTACGCAAGATCCTCATTATTTTTGTATTTTTTTTGTATCTCCTACTGCCGATTTCCCAGTTTTGTTTACCTGCCGCTAATCCTATGTAGTTTAGCAGTTCCTACAAACAGAAGAAGACTTCTACAGAAACCTGATAATTTTGAACCCACTTTATGTTTCTGTTTGCTTTGAGTTGAGGCTGATACTAAACCAAACAAGGTTTTGCTTCTGAAGAGCACGGTACTGGCTATGTTGAGTCTTCTTCCCATTGGCCAAGTGTTTTCATTCATCCAGCACTTTGTATGTGTTGATGGATCTGTGATTTTCCTGTCATTCAGTGTTCTTGTCCAGTTAGGCAGAAGTGCTGTGCTACAGAAGAAGATTACATGCTTGACTTTTGCTGAAGTAATTAACATACAACTGGACTGCCTTCTCCAGTTTAGTTTATGTATGCTAAGATAGCTTTGTAACACATACTGACCAAAACAAGGGGATGCAGGATGGCAGTGCAGCTTCCTGGAGTAATTTCTGGAATGCTGTTGCTTGGGTCTCACAGTGACAGTGTTTGAAGTCCTTGTCTTTGTATTAGGATATTCAGCATAGGAGAAAAGAAAAAAGGACATACACAGGTATTTGACTTTGGAAAGTTGTCATGCTTGCTGAGTGGTTTCTGTTTAGCACTATTTTGTGTTATCATCTTTATGCTACTGAAGTTAAAAGAAAAATGCTTAGAAAATCAGTGAGAAAGGAGGAGTGTCTTTGACTTTCACCTGCCAAGTTTCTTCTGTGAGCTTGCATGTGTGCGAGGCTCGGATGCTGTACCAGTCAGTAGGCTTATTAGGCTTATTTCAACATTGCTCAACAGAGCCGAGACCTTGAATACGCAATTAAGGATGGACACATCTCTAACTTGAGTAGCGGAACAAGCTGTAGTAAGGTATCACATCAAAGTCTGACCCACTAGAAATGGTAGATGATACAAAAACACTCACTTAATTTTAAAGTACCTGCTCTTTAGGTCTGCTGAAGTGATTAGTCACCTTTTTGGTTTCTGTTTAACTGATTGCTGACACAGCGTATTTTTTTGTTCAAGGTTTTTCATATCAAAGTAAATTACAAGATACAGGATGGATTTGTTTTGTGAACATCCCTTTTACAGTCAAAACTTCACATGCTGCTGGAGTATGTCTGTTTTCACCAGAACTATGAATATGCTAGAAAGGAGCTCTTCTTAAAACTTGTAATTGAGTCAAGTCTGGAAATTAATAATGCCAGCCGAGTGCTACAAGTGCATACGATAATTACTTGTATGCTTGCTAAAAGTTGTGGAGTGGCTGGAAGCAAATAGGCATGTTGTGAGCGATCCAGACCGAGGGGTCTCACAACCACAGCTGTTGTGAAGGACATATGCAAGGTCGAAGGAGATAAGGAAATTGGGGTTTTGAGAAACTGCCTATGTTGCAAAGAGGTAAGGAGGTTGGAATGTAAAAAAGAAGATAACAAGATGCATAAACAGAATGTAGGTACGGCAGAGCAAGGCGTGTGAACGAGCAGCTTTAAGCTATTAGCAACCAAACGTAACGCGTGCGCTTTGTGCTAGTGTATAAATTGCTGTGTATCCTTTAATAAAGTGGCATTAACTTGATCACAATGATCGTGCATGTTGTGTCTGAGACTTCCGCGTCACCACGCTGCACTAAGCAATCCCTGTCTGTCTTCTTCCTTTCCCTGGGAACACACAAACACTAATCAGAGCCAGAACAGCGCTTTTAGGCTCACGGCGAGAACTTCTCACAGAAAGCGCTCGCACGTACGATCGTCGCTGTACAGCAGCCTCCCCTCCAAACTACCACGGTACGCTAAGCCATCCAGCTCTCTCTGCTTCCTTTGCCTAGGAACACACAAACAGTACGCAGAGGCTGTACAAGCTCTTTTAGGTTCCTGGCGAACTTAAACTGCTTTGTGCTTATATTGTCTGTAAATGTGGCTCGAGTGATGCCCAGCAACTTGGGTGAATCGTATTGTTTATTATTTACCTATTTTAGGAGGGTGGGGTATTAATCCCATATGACTTTCTGCTTTTTTACATTGGTTTATACTTGGCTTTCACTAGTGTGACATTCATCTGTAACCCTGTGGTCAGTCTGCTGTGAAAATAATCCTAACGTATTGTATATTCTGTATCCTGTAGGCAAAGATGAAGGAATTGTTTGAAGCATGGTGAAAACTGTCTGATTCTCAACAGCAGGTATGTCAGTGGGTTTTGGTGAGGCTCTGATCTAATTGGAAAATTACAAACTGGAGTCAAAATTAATAAATTCATAGGAAATCTTGAACTCGGTTGCTCAAAATATAATACTGAGGACAATACTCTGAGATCTTATTTGTACGCCTTGAAAAAGATTGTCATTTTTATTCCAGTAGTGACCATTTCTTTCACAGTGTTGATGAAATGTGAGTCAGTGGGATGGGATGGAAGTTCTGTATGCCTGGAAATGGATGCTGAGCGGCATCTAGGGAGGAAGGTGGAATAATCTGCAACAGTTTGGGTTTTTTCTAATAATACTTATTTTTAAATGCCAGCATAGTAATTTGCTGCTCATGGAAAGACTTTGGACAGGTAAAAGCAACAGAAATCTACAGGTAATGTGCACGCAGTAATTTATTAATTTTGGTTGTCTTGAGGATACTTTTTTGCCAGCTTTCTCAGTGTATTGAAATACGAGCCTGCAGATGGGGGTATTGAAAATTGGAGGGGTGCTATACTGAAATCTAATCTAAACCTCCCAATTTTCAAGTATTCTGTACCTTACCGTCCTTCCTCCTGAATGCCCTTCTTCCAGATTGTTTTGAATGCGTTCTTAGAACATGCACTATGTTCATGTTTTTTTCTGTAGAAAAAGAATTTGAAATAGTTCTGCAGAAATATCTGTTCCTGTTTCTTACATAAGCCATCTCTCTCAGACTAGTACTCCCATAAAAAGCCTTAGCTGTTAGTAGTCGTACTGAATAAACTTCCTCTTCAGGGATGTCAATCTGTTGACATAACCACAGTTCAATACTAAGGTTTTGTATTTTTATGTTGGATGTTTTTTGAATTTTCTGAAGGTGAAAGTGGACGCCTGGGATGTGCACTACACAGGTCTTGTAGTAAGTCACCTCTGTATCAAAGAGGAGGATGTGACATGGCAGTTATGCTGACAAAGCCCCTTCTGTAACTGTTGATACCTTATTTTCTCCCAGCCATACGTGCAGCTTGCTGAAGATGATAAGGTTCGGTACGAGAATGAAATGCAGTTGTGGGAAGCAAAAATAGTCAAGCTTGGATGCGAAGACCTGATACGTTCCAGAAAGCAAAATCCAGAAAAGAAAACTGCTGAAACCTGTAAACAAAGCTGAAAGAGCCAAAGCTTCTTCATATGAAAACGAGGCGAAGTTAAAGTTGAAAAAATCGGAAGAATGAAATGGTTAAGTATTTTATATTTGATGCCCTTTGGTTGTCATGTCTTTGTCCTGCTGTGTTAATGCTGCAGTCTGCATTAGCACCAAAATTTGGAGAACCCATAAAGGGCCCACTGGAGAAGCAGAAAAGATGATCATGTAAGAGAGTGTTATAAATTGAGACTACAATGGGTTGTAATCCAATTAAAATTTTATTAATTATAGCAAGTAGAATATGAGCAAAACCAGCGCTGGACGACAGGGGAGTCTGTGCTCCACCAACTGCCGTACTGAGTAGAACAGACTGTCCCTTTTTATGCATCCTGACTCCCGCGTTCATAGAGTGGTGGAGATACTATATTTCAACTGTTGCTAGGGGTCTAGAGTGGTGGAGATACTCTGCGCATGTTCCAACTGTTGCTAGGGGGTCGTTTTCTGCCTCCTGGTGGTCGATGATATCCTTATATGGAGTTGTTTTTCTTCTGTTTGTTTTCTTGGAATATCTTGTGATTTGCAGCGTCAGCCATGTGTGCACAAGCAACACATGATTCCATGAGCGATCTCCCCTTCTCTTGTTATCCGACCTTTAAGTCTTAATAAACAATATACTTAGCTCATAGTTTCTCACAATCCCCCCTTTTTCTTTTTATCCTACTATTGTTTATTAGACGCTACTTTCATTCTTAGCACTGCAAGCAAGCCTTCTTCCACAATTCCAGCATTTATCACAACATTCACAGGGTAATATCTCACAATTACAATCATAATTCTTACGTGGTATAACGCATTCACAACAATCTTCATCATCTATGTCTTCATTAATAGATACACTTTTATATTTTACCTCAGACCTTAAAATAAGTAATTTAGCTATGTCGAACCGTTCTCTAATAAAGTGTAAAATATAGCGTATTATACAAGGTCCAAATATATGTCCCAGAATCAATATAATAAGCGGTCCTGCTAAAGCAGATAACAAAGTAGTTAGCCAAGGTGAAACATTAAACCAGTTTTCATACCACGATCTGCCCGTCTCACGATCTTTTTTACGTTGATCTAACCTTTTCCGGAGTTCAGACATGGTGTCCTGGACTATTCCCGTATGGTCAGCAAAAGAACAGCATTCTTCATTTAGAGCTACACATAACCCTCCTTCCTTTAAGAACAATAGGTCTAATCCTCTTCTATTTTGCAGCACTACCTCTGATAAAGACTTTACTGAAGTGGCTAAATTTTGTATAGATCGTTCTATTTTTGCTAACTCCTCATCTACAGCCATCTGTAAACTTTGTAATTCCTGACCTTTTACTAGGGAGGCTATGCCTGTACCTGCTCCAACTCCGCCCGCTATCAGCAGAGTAGCTAGGGTTACCACTGTAATTGGCTCTCGTTTTTGTCTATTCAGATCTCCTTCAAAGTGGCGTAACACCTCCTCAGAGGTGTGATAGATCAGACGAGGAACAATAATCACCTGTATGCAAAACTGAGATTGACTAAACACGTTTAAGGATAGGCAAGGCGTTACTCCGATGTCTGAACAAACCCACTTAGCTCCTGGTGTCGGGATAGCCCATTTGTCATTTTGATCCTTGTGTCTTTTTATATTGGTGTTAGTGATTGTTTGGTTGCACAAGGGCTGATACCTTTTGGGAACTGTACCTATACATTTTCCTTGACCTGTTACTAATTGAATAGTAATTCCTTGTGTATGGTTCCTCTGGTCATCCCATTGGCATTCTTGTGGGTTTGAACCACTAGACCATTGAATCCTATCTGGTATTCCGATTGCCTCAAAATATGGTGGTCTAATACTGTAACATAACCAGCATTCCTTAGTTAAATTTGGTTTACTTTCATTAAGGGTACGATAAGAGGCTCGCATTAAATCCCATAAGGGGTCTTTAGATTCTGACACTCCTGAATCCCTAACTAAAGAGTACTCAGTCACCATGTCTTTAGTTGTTCTATCTGTTACTGATAAAATGTTTGGACGAATGGTTGTGACACTTGTGGGAACCATCCTTTTCTTAGGAAAAATGGGTGAATTTAGGACTGAGTTTGGTCCTACTGGTAAGGGATCGTGAGGCATCGGTCTTTTCATTATTTGAAAGATTCCTCCTCTGTCTCCACCCGGTTCCCAATATCTAATTCCCCAATATTTTCCTGCTAACCATTGATCGTTGTCTGGGGTTTTAATTGTTATGTTAATACTTTTACAATATCCGTCATTGTTACAGTGTCCGAATACACGTCCATCGCTTCCTATGTGAGGTCTCTTACACTTTTCTGGTGACCACTTTATTTCTAGATATTCGTCTCCAGATGTGGACCACTCAGAGGCCCATGTTTCGCATCCCCAATAGCCACAGTAATAGTGACCTGGAAGGTTACAATAACTTCTTCCAGGATTGGACGCGGGACATATGTAGATTGGTTTGCACAGATCAGCTTTGTCTTTACGGTGTCCAGTAATTAGATCGCGCAAACTCACATTAAAACTAAATGTACCCGGTGTAGCCCGTGCTTGAATTGGATTATTTGGATGTTGTATGTTTGTTATTGTCCAATTCATAGGTTCATGAGGGTTTCCTCCTTTTGCCTGGGCTATTATCAGTAACAAGACTAACGGTATACCAGGAAAAAGGGTGTTTGTCACTTTTGCCAATTTAAGTATATTTTTACCAGTCCTGGGGAAGTTAGACCATTGCTGCTTTTGCGTCCCATTGTTCTGATTCTCTTCTCCACGGTTTGTTCCTCCTCTGCCTCGCCCGTCGACTCGGTTGCTTCGAGTCACGGGGTGTACCATCTTCTCAGCAGCAAGGGAATTCTTCAGGAGAACAGCTGTTTCGGGCTTTCTGCCTGTTTATATAGGCTTCCCACTTTGCAGCTTTAACTAATGGGACAAAGCAAGACACAGTACTTCCCTTCTGCACTTTATAGCCAAGATTTCAGCTACAAAGTGGATCGGTTTGTCAGATTGGTACCGATAATATTGAGGGTTTATTTCTTTGGCAAAACTTTCCCACCACTCATGGGATTCCCCAAATAATTTCTTGTCTCATTTCTCACATTATGTCCACCATTTATCCTGGTATGCCTTGCACCTAAAACAAGCAAATGGGTAACAGTTACAGTTTAAATGATTACACCTAACTCATATATTTAAAATGCATACATTACTTATATCAGTATATTTTCTATATTTTAACAATTTTCTCTACCCCACTTTGTGCATTTCCATGAACAAGGAAATTATTATTGCAAGTAAAAACAGCAATATACACTTTATACCAAGAGGCAATGTGGCAAAATGCTCAAAGTCTCTATCATTATCTCTTCAGGGTTATCTTGGTATCACCTGGAGTACTAATTACTTTCCATTGAGGTTTCGTCACGGGGCCTTTAATGCGACTGGCATGAGTCCATCCACGCTCAGCAGTCCGGACAGCTGTTTCTGTTGTTAGTAAAACAAGATAAGGTCCCTCCCAATTGGGTTTTAGGGTTTCTTCCTTCCATACTTTAACCAATATCCAATCCCCAGGTTTAACATTGTGAATTTTTAAGTCCAACGGGGGTCGTTGCACAATCAGTCTGTGTTCCCAAAGCTTATTACGATGTTCTGCTAATTGTGAAACATATTCATTAATCACATGGTCTCGAATTAAAACATTTGTTTGTGGATTTTCAATTCTATAGGACATTCCATACACCATTTCAAACGCTGATATTCCCACATCCGCTCGGGGTCTGGTTCTGAGAATTAATAGTGCCATGGGTATGCACTTAATCCATGACAATTTGGTTTCTATCATTAATTTAGTCAGAATAGTTTTGATTTCTCCATTCATCCTTTCAACTTTTCCCGAACTTTGTGGATGCCATGGTGTATAGTATTCCCACTTAATACCCAAGCTTTCGGTTAGATCTCTAACAATTTTTGACACAAAGTGTGTTCCTCTGTCCGAGTCGATTACTTCAGGCACTCCATATCGAGGTATAATGTGTTCAAGTAACACTTTAGTAACTTGGTTAGCAGTTGCCCTGGAGGTAGGAAAAGCCTCAACATAATGTGTTAAATGATCCACCATTACTAATAAATATTTATAACGCCCTACCCTAGGTAGTTCAGTAAAATCCACTTGTATGTGTGAGAAAGGTCTGTATGCTGGGGAACGTCCTCCAAGAGGTTTTTGTCTCATGTTGTTTCGATTAACCTTTTGACAGGTCTCGCAGGCTGCCGTGACTGTCTTTGCTATGTTATATACGCCTATACAGGCAAACTGTTGATTGAAATGATCAACTAATGCCTGGGTTCCCCAGTGTGTTTTGCTGTGTATTTTTGAAAATATTTCGAGTGCTATGCCTTTTGGCAAGACTTCCCTCCCATCTGGCAATATGTATTTACCCTCTTGTTCCTTAGCTCCCATTTGTTCTAGTTTTTCCTTTTCTGCAGACTCAAAGCTCAAATTTTTACTAACAGATACTTGTTGTATCGTCAAAATCGTATTATAATTGCCTGCCACTCATTTTGCTTCTGTATCAGCTGCATTATTTCCCCTAACTTGATAACTTGTACCTCGCTGGTGTCCCTTTATATGTACAACTGCTATTTTATTCAGCATTTTCAATGCCCCCAGAACTCGCCGAATTAATTCCGGGTGTATCAGTTCTTTTCCCTGCGAGTTAACAAATCCTCTTTCCTCCCATATTTTCCCAAAAGTGTGTACTACCCCGAACGCATAGCGTGAGTCTGTATATATAGTTCCATCCTTTCCCTTCAGTGATACTAATGCTTTCCACAATGCATACAGCTCACAGGCTTGAGCAGACCAGCTGGCACTCAGGGGGCCTGATTCTATTGTCTTAAATTCTCCTTTTTCCAACTTAACAACGGCATATCCGGACAATCGTTTACCTTCTACTATTCGTGATGATCCTTCTATAAATAATACTTCCCCACATTGTAGTTCTTCTTCTTCTAGGTCTGGCCTAATACGTGTCTGCTGTTCAATTGTTTGGAAACAATTGTGCAATAGTTCATTACCTTCTCCTGGGTACAAAAATTCAGCGGGATTAACTGCTCCAATAGTTTTCAAAGTTAATTTAGGGGGTTCTATAAGTATTCCTTCATATTTCAATAATCGACTATCTGTAAGCCATTTTTCTGCTTTTTGTTGTAACACTCCTCTTATATTATGAGGCGCATATAGGACAATTTCCCCATTAAAGGTAATACGGTTTGTTTCTTCCAGTAATAAGGCAGCGGCAACTATGATCTGTAAACAACTTGGCCAACCCCTGCTCACAGGGTCCAACAGCTTTGATAGGTATGCTAGCGGTTTCTTTTGTCCGGCCCATTCCTGAGTTAATACTCCGAATGCCGTTCCTTCATGTATGTTAACAAATAAATGGAATGGCCGCTTTAAATCTGGCAGACTTAAAACCGGTGCTTGACTTAGCTCCCTTTTGAGACTGGCAAACTGCTCTTGATCCTGAGGGGTCCACTTGGGTATTTTGTCTTTAGACAATTGTTCATATAGGAATTTAGCCTTAAAACTGTAGTTCTCTATCCATTGTCTACAATATCCAAATAGCCCTAATGCCTGCCGAATTTGCCTCTTAGTGACAGGCATAGGTAGTTCCAGAATTCCTTTAATGCGCTCTGGATCCAGTATCTTTTTGCCGTTAAACAAATAATGCCCCAAATATTTCACTTTTTCCTCCACAAATTGTAACTTTTCTTGTGATACCCTTAGTCCCTTTTGTGCAAGGAAGTTTAGGAGTCGAATGCTTTCTTTTCTTACATTCTCCTGATTATTCCCTGCTATAAGCAGATCATCTACATATTGTAAAAGCACATTTCCCGTTTGTACCTGGTATTCCTTCAATAGCTCTTCCAGGGCCTGGCCAAACAGATTAGGGGACTCAGTGAACCCTTGGGGGAGCACGGTCCGTCTCAATTGTTGTCTACGGCCTGTTTCTATATCTTCCCATTCAAAGGCAAAATAATCACGGCATTCTTCTGCCAGTGGACAGGCCCAAAAGGCATCCTTTAAATCAACCACGCTATACCAGGAATTATGGGGTCCTAGTTTGCTTAGCAGTGTGTATGGATTTGCCACTACAGGGAACTGGGTGATAGTTCTTTTGTTTATTTCCCTTAAATCATGCACGAGCCGATATTTCCCATTCGGTTTCTTTACAGGCAGAATGGGGGTGTTAAAGGGTGACATACAAGGCTCTAAGATTCCTCGTGCTAATAATCGATCAATTTCTGGTTTCAATCCTCTCCGTCCTTCTAGGGATATGGGATATTGCTTTATCCTCACAGGTATGTGGGGTTCAGAAATTTGGATTTTAATCGGTGGGATTTCCAGTCTACTAATTGTGTCCGGAGAATACCAGACATTGGGGTCAATTTGGTTTTGATCATCCATGGTCAAAGTATAAGCAAACACTGTTAGTTCTTGATTTTTTACTTTAATTTCTAATTGCAATTCAACAATTAAATCTCGCCCTAGCAGATTAAATTCTGCTTCAGGGACGAGCAAGAGTTCACCCATTCCAAATTTATTTTCAGTTTCGAATATTACATTTTTGATTTTGCTTACTTTAAAGGGTTCTCCTTTTGCCCCAATTACTTGTACTTTTCAGGGGAGATTTTACATCCCTCGGGTATTTGTCTAATAGTCGATTTTTCAGCCCCAGTATCTACTAAAAAGGTGAACTCTTGTTTATGGGGACCTATTTTTAATTTTATCAAGGGCTCACGATGACTCCGGTCCCCTAAAATATAGAGCCCCTGACTTCCCTATTCCGTTTTTAATATTTCCTCATCCCTGATCCTTTCTCTGCAACTCCTTTTTATATGTCCCTTCTTTCCACAGTAAAAACAAAATCTCTGATCCTTCTTTACTACTACATTCCCCTGTTTCGTTTCGGCAGATCTGTGTTCATTTGTCCGCCCTTTACGATCTTCTCTGACCGCTGCTACCATCATTTTTATTTGTCGCTTGCTGCTCTCTTCTTCTCTCCTTACATATACTTTCTGAGCTTCCCTCAATAATTCATCTAACCCTCTATTCTGCCAGTCTTCTAACTTTTCAATCTTCTTTCTGATATCCTCCCACGATTTTGCCACAGAGTTTTGAGGAGCGCTTGCCCTAAAGGGTCGTCTGGATTTACCCCGGAGTACAGCTGAAGGGCTTTCCTCAGTCGTTCCAGCCACTCAGTAGGGCTTTCATCTTTCTTTTGCATTTTATTAAATGCTTTATTGATATTCTGGCCACGGGGTACTGCTTCTCTAATCCCTTGAATTACTATAGTTCTTAGGTCCTGCATATGAGTTCTATGCACCGGATCCTGATTATCCCAATTAGGTCTTTGGAGTGGCCATTTAACATCTGCTTGAGGTCCCTGAGCATGTTGAGCATCCCACAATCTCATTCCTGCTCGTCTAATCATGTCTCTTTCCTCGGTAGTAAATAATTGACCAAGGATAGATTGCATTTCATCCCAAGTATAAAGGTTTGGTCCCAAAAATTGATCTAATCTTTCCGCCACTCCGAGTGGGTCCTCAATTAGGTTTCCCATCTCGGTTCTTTTAAAATCTCGTAGGTCTACTGAGCTTAGGGGTACAGAAATATATCCAATCACAGGTTGAGGTCCCCCCATGGGCATTTCCCTTAAAGGATACATCTGAGCTGCCCCTTTTTGACTTCTAGTCACGCGTCTAGGAGGAGGGGGAGACCCTTGTTCTGATTCTGGTGGGGGAGTGGGCGCTCTGGGGACCTCTGGAGGGACTGCGGGAGCAGGCGGGGGAGTGTAAGGAGGGGGAATTAGAAGAGTTTTATCTAACTCTTCCTTCTTTTTCTTTTGTTCAGTTTTTATTTCATTCAGCGGGTAAAGTCTAGCTCTCGGTTTCTCGAGCCACACTTCCGCATATTGACTCTCTTCCGGGTTAAGGGATTTTTTACTATTAACCCAGAGGTTTAATTGCTGTCTTACCCAATCTTCTTCTGACCCATAGACTGGCCAAAAGACATGTTTAGAAATCTTCTTCCCTCCCCATATCTTACTACAGTATTCTATCGTCTTCTGCTTATCTTTCCCTAGGGTTCCAGGGAAGTATTCCCAGTTGTCTAAGATGTATGCCAGAGGGGTATTCTTAGGTACAGTGGGTACCCTTCCCATGGGAGTCGAAGGCTTGCTGCCCTTCGCCCCCATCTTCTGAATTATCTCCAAACACACACTCACTCGCTCCCCTTGTTCCTGGCCCAGTCCCTCGCAGGAAATGGGAAACGCAGTACTTAAGGGTCCGCACTTGCTTGGTTCAGTATATCGAACCTCTCATTCGCTATAATTCAGGAAACCCAATCCCGCCCGAACGGTAAACCCGCGAATAAATCCGCAATATACCTACGCATCCCGCGTCTTCGTCCGGACTCCTGTGCACAGAATTTTTATGGGATTTTACCGGTTTTTCCTTTGCTCATTATTCTAGAATTTAGGTTCGTCGGTAAGGATGGGGTGGGCTATCAGTCGCGGGGCCGCGGATTGCCGTGGGGCGCCTCCCCGGAGGACAGATATCCACCGTTCCTTATCCGAGTTACGGCACCAGAAATTGTTATAAATTGAGACTACAATGGGTGGTAATCCAATTAAAATTTTATTAATTATAGCAAGTAGAATATGAGCAAAAACAGCGCTGGACGACAGGGGAGTCTGTGCTCCACCAACTGCCGTACTGAGTAGAACAGACTGTCCCTTTTTATGCATCCTGACTCCCGCGTTCATAGAGTGGTGGAGATACTATATTTCAACTGTTGCTAGGGGTCTAGAGTGGTGGAGATACTCTGCGCATGTTCCAACTGTTGCTAGGGGGTCGTTTTCTGCCTCCTGGTGGTCGATGATATCCTTATATGGAGTTGTTTTTCTTCTGTTTGTTTTCTTGGAATATCTTGTGATTTGCAGCGTCAGCCATGTGTGCACAAGCAACACATGATTCCATGAGCGATCTCCCCTTCTCTTGTTATCCGACCTTTAAGTCTTAATAAACAATATACTTAGCTCATAGTTTCTCACAAGAGGATGCGGTATCTCTCAGAACTGACTGAAATAATCATTGCAGGTGTAGCCTCAACTGTACAACAGTAACTGGTTAATCAAGCTGTGAATAGTGATACTCACGGACATCAGCAGAGCTCTCCAGTAATGGTAGATAACGGCTAGCTTTTATAAGATACTTTTTATGAAAGCAAGAATATTCTGCAATGTTACCATCTAAATGCTGTAAATAAGAGCTGAAATCTGAGTTAATGCTGCTGTGTTTTATTCCCTCCATGGTATTGGTAGCGAAATGTTCTACATTTCAACAAAAGGCACAGGAAGGTAAAATACTAACTTTTATTTCACGCATCTTTTTGTACGAATCATTAAGTGTATACCACCTGATGTTGCATTTCATTAAAGACCATATGAGTTTTGTGTAAACGTATCTTTACAGGACTTTTATTCCATGGCTTTGTTTGGATACATGCAAACACTTTTGCCTTCCTGTTGTCACATTTGGGACAGCCTGGAAGGAAGAGACTATGTGTGAACTGTTAGAACTTTGAGTTTGGATGTAATAAATGTAGGTATTTTGAAGAGGTGCTTGTTTTTTTCTACCGGGGTCTGTCTGCCTTAGTGAAAGCCTCATAGGAACTTTGGAGAGTCTATTTTTAGAAGGAAGGCAAGCTTTTTCAGTAGGCAGTGGATTTCATCCATCCCGAATGACTCACAAAAGCCAGCAAAGCTTCGTTTCTACCAGTGGGAAGTGGAAAGCCAAAGAGGAGTTGCTCGCCCGTTTGTTTTATCTGTTTGTTTTCCGCTGGTTTTAAAATGTACTGCTGCTAACTGTGTCTGAGCGCACCTGGCTTTCCTCCTTCGCAGGAGAACACAGAGCGCGTCCCGAGGGCGGAGGCTCTCGCTCCTCAGCAGGTTCCCGGCCCGTCCCTGAGGGGCAGCCGCCCGCACCCAAACCGTCCTCGGAGCGGCGGGGGGGCGGCGGGGGAAGCCGGGCCGGCTGCAGCCTGGCCGCCGGCGGCTGCGCAGCTCCTGCCCGCTCCAATTAATTGTGCGGGAAGCCTTCCCCCTCCCCTGCCGCCCCCCGCGCCCGCCCGCGGAGCGGCTGCAGCCGCGGAGGGGAGCGGAGCGGAGCGGGGCCGAGCGGAGCGGAGCGGGGCCGAGCGGCGCGGCGCGGCTGAGGGGGGGGAATCCCGCCCGCCTCCCTGAGGGCGCTGCCGCCGCCGCGCCGCGCATGCGCGGGCTCGGCCTCAGGCTCGCGAAGGGGCGGCCGGGCGGGCTGGGGCTGCTGGAGCCGTGCGGGGCCGCCCTGGGCTCTGCCGCGGCTGCCCCCGCGCCTCGCTCCGCGTCCACCCCGGCCGCGCCGAGCCCCACGCCGAGGAGGAGGCGACGCGGCGGTTCCAGGTGAGGGAGGCTGCCGGCCGCCCCGCTGCTGCCGGCCTGACCGGCCGGCCCCTCCGTGCCCGCAGATCCTGGGCAAGGCCTACGCCGCCCTCAGCGAGGCGGAGCAGCGCGCCCTGTACGGTGAGCAGGGCACGGTGGAGGAGGAGGGCGAGGTGCTGAGGGGCGAGCGGGACTGGCAAGAGTACTGGCGGCTGGTCTTCAAAAAGGTAAGAGCTGGGCCGGGG